>NW_027275565.1:0-55903 GCF_030028105.1 Mobula birostris | reverse complement strand
TCTCACTCTCCTCCTCTCTCACTCCTCTCACTGTCATCCTCTCTCACACCTCTGACTGTCTGTCTCTCTCACAACCTCTCAATGTACCCCTCTCTCACACCTCTCACTGTCTTCCCCTCTCACACCTCTCACTGTCCTCCCTCTCTCAACTCCCTCTCACTGTCTTCCTCTCTCACTCCTCTCACTGTCTTCCTCTCTCAAACCCTCTCACGTCTTCCTCCCTCACACCTCTCACTGTCTCCCTCTCTCACACCTCTCACTGTCTTCCTCTCTCACACCTCTCACTGTCTTCCTCTCTCAAACCTCTCACTGTCTTCCTCTCTCAGGACCTCTCACTGTGTTCCTCTCTCCCACCTCTCACTGTTTTCCTCTCTCCCACCTCTCACTGTCTTCCTCTGTCCCACCCCTCACAGTCTTCCTCTCTCACACCTCACACTGTCCTCTTTAATCACCTCTCTCAGTGTCTTCCTCTCTCCCACCTCACAATGTCTTCCACTCTCAAATCCTCTCACTGGCTTCTTCTCTCGGCACCTCTCACAGTCTTCCCATGTCACTCCTCTCACTGTCGTCCTCTCTCACACCTCTCACTGTATTCCTCTCTCACACCTCTCAATGTCTTCTTCTCTCCCACCTCTCACTGTCTTCCTCTCTCACTCCTCTCACTGTCATCCTCTCTCACACCCTCTCACTGTCTTCCTCTCTCACACCTCGCACTGTCCTCCTCTCTCACACCTCTCACTGTCTTCCTCTCTCACACCTCTCACTATCGTCCTTTCTCACAACTCTCACTGTCTTCCTCCTCACGCCCTCTCACTGTCTTATTCTCTCTCAACCTCTCACTGTCTTCCTCTCTCAGACCTCTCACTGCCTTCCTCCCTCACACCTCTCACTGTCTCCCTCTCTCACTCCTCTCACTGTCTTCCTCTCTCACTCCTCTCACTGTCTTCCTCTCTCATACCTCTCACTGTCTTCCTCTCTCACACCTCTCACTGTCTTCCTCTCTCACACCTCTCACTGTCTTCCTCTCTCACACCTCTCACTGTCATCCTCTCTCCCACCTCTCACTGTCTCCCTCTCTCACACCTCTCACTGTCTTCCTCACCCACACCTCTCAGTCTTCTTCTCTACCACCTTTGTCTTCCTCTCTCACACCTCTCACTGTCTTTCATTCTCACCACCTCTCACTGTCTTCCTCTCTCCCAACTCTCACTGTCCTCCTCTCTCACACCCTATCACTGTCTTCCTCTCTCACTGACTAATTCTCCCAGGCCTGTCACTGTCTTCATCACTCCCACGCCTCACTGTCTTCCTCTCTCCCACCTCTCACTGTCTTCCTCTCTCTCACCTCTCACTGTCTTCCCTCTCTCACACCTCTCACTGTCTTCCTCTCTCACACCTCTCACTGTCTTCCTCTCTCACACATATCACTGTCTTCCTCTCACCCACCCCTCACAGTCTTCCTCTCTCACACCTCTCAATGTCCTCTTTAATCACCTCTCTCAGTGTCTTCCTCTCTCCCACCTCACACTGTCTTCCACTCTCACTCCTCTCACTGTCTTCTTCTCTCCCACCTCTCACAGTCTTCCTATCTCACTCCTCTCACTGTCGTCCTCTACTGACACCTCTCACTGTATTCCTCTCTCACACCTCTCAATGACTTCTTGTCTCCCCACCGCTCACTGTCTTCCTCTCTCACTCCTCTCACTGTCTCCTCTCTCACACCTCTCACTGACTGCAACTCTCCCACCTCTCACTGTTTTTGCTCTCACAACTCTCACTGTCTTCCTCTCTCCCACCTCTCACTGTCTTCCTCTCTCACACCTCTGACTGTCCTGTCTCTCTCACACCTCTCACTGTCTTCCGCTCACACCTCTCAATGACTCCTCTCACTCTCCTCCTCTCTCACTCCTCTCACTGTCATCCTCTCTCACACCTCTGACTGTCCTGTCTCTCTCACACCTCTCAATGTACCCCTCTCTCACACCTCTCACTGTCTTCCTCTCTCGCACCTCTCACTGTATTTCTCTCTCACACCTCTCACTGTCTTCCTCGCTCACACCTCTCACTGTCTTCTTCTCTCCCAACTCTGTCTTCCTCTCTCACACATCTCACTGACTTCCTCTCTCACACCTCTCACTGTCTTCGTCTCTCCCACCCTCTTACTGTCCTCCTCTCTCACACCTCCTCACTGTCTTCGTCTCTCACACCTCTCACTGTCTTCCTCTCTCTGACCTCTCACCTGTCCTCTTCTCTCACATATCTGACTGTCTTCCTCTCTCTCCACCTCTCACTATCTTCCCCTCTCACACCTCTCCACTGTCTCCATCTCTCACTCCTCTCGCTGTCTTCCTCTCTCACTCCTCTCACTGTCTTCCTCTCTCAAACCTCTCACTGTCTTCCTCCCTCACACCTCTCACTGTCTCCCTCTCTCACACCTCTCTCACTGTCTTCCTCTCTCACACCTCTCACTGTCTTCCGCTCTCAAACCTCGCACTGTCCTCCTCTCTCACACCTCTCACTGTCTTCCTCTCTCACACCTCTCACTATCGTCCTTTCTCACACCTCTCACTGTCTTCCTCTCTCACCCCTCTCACTGTCTTATTCTCTCTCACCTCCTCACTGTCTTCCTCTCTCAGACCTCTCACTGTCTTCCTCCCTCACACCTGTCAACTGTCTCCCTCTCTCACACCTCTCACTGTCTTCCGCTCACACCTCTCAATGAAGTCCTCTCAACTCTCCTCCTCTCTCACTCCTCTCACTGTCATCCTCTCCTCACACCTCTGACTGTCTGTCTCTCTCACACCTCTCAATGTACCCCTCTCTCACACCTCTCACTGTCTTCCTCGCTCACACCCTCTCACTGTCTTCTTCTCTCCCAACTCTGTCTTCCTCTCTCACACCTCTCACTGACTTCCCTCTCTCACACCTCTCACTGTCTTCGTCTCTCCCACCTCTTACTGTCCTCCTCTCTCACACCTCTCACTGTCTTCGTCTCTCACACCTCTCACTGTCTTCCTCTCTCAGACCTCTGACTGTCCCTCTTCTCTCACATATCTGACTGTCTTCCTCTCTCTCACCTCTCACTATCTTCCCCTCTCACACCTCTCACTGTCTCCATCTCTCACTCTCCTCTCACTGTCTTCCTCTCTCACTCCCTCTCACTGTCTTCCTCTCTCACACCTCTCACTGTCTTCCTCTCTCACACCTCTCACTGTCTTCCGCTCTCAAACCTCTCACTGTCTTCCTCTCTCAGACCTCTCACTGTCATCCTCTCTTCCCACCTCTCACTGTCTTCCTCTCTCCCACCTCTCACTGTCTTCCTCTATCCCACCCCTCGCAGTCTTCCTCTCTCACACCTCACACCTGTCCTCTTTAATCACCTCTCTCAGTGTCTTCCTCTCTCCCACCTCACAATGTCTTCCACGCTCATATCCTCTCAGTGGCTTCTTATCTCCCACCTCTCACAGTCTTCCCATCTCACTCCTCTCACTGTCGTCCTCTCTCACACCTCTCACTGTATTCCTCACTCACACCTCTCAATGTCTTCTTCTCTCCCACCTCTCACTGTCTTCCTCTCTCACTCCTCTCACTGTCATCCTCTCTCACACCTCTCACTGTCTTTCACTCTCCCACCTCTCACTGTTTTTGCTCTCACAACTCTCACTGTCTTCCTCTCTCACACCTCTGACTGTCTGTCTCTCTGACACCTCTCACTGCATTCCTCTCTCACACCTCTCAATGTACCCCTCTCACTCTCCTCCTCTCTCACACCTCTCACTGTCTTCCTCTCTCAACACCTCTCACTATCTTCCTCGCTCACACCTCTCACTGTTTTCTTCTCTCCCAACTCTGTCTTCCTCTCTCACACCTTTCACTGTCTTCCTCTCTCACACCTCTGACTGTCTGTCTCTCTCACACCTCTCACTGAAATTTCTCTCTCACACCCTCTCACTCTCCTCCTCTCTCACACCTCTCACTGTCTTCCTCTCTCACACCTCGCACTGTCCTCCTCTCTCACACCTCTCACTGTCTTCCTCTCTCATACCTCTCACTATCGTCCTTTCTCACACCTCTCACTGTCTTCCTCTCTCACCCCTCTCACTGTCTTATTCTCTCCCACCTCTCACTGTCTTCCTCTCTCAGACCTCTCACTGTCTTCCTTCCCTCACACCTCTCACTGTCTCCCTCTCTCACTCCCTCTCACTGTCTTCCTCTTCACTCCTCTCACTGTCTTCCTCTCTCACACCTCTCACTGTCTTCCTCTCACACCCTCTCACTGTCTTCCTCTCTCACACCTCTCACTGTCTTCCTCTCTCACACCTCTCACTGTCCTTCCTCTCTCAGACCTCTCACTGTCATCGTCTCTCCCACCTCTCACTGTCTTCCTCCCTCACACCTCTCACTGTCTCCCTCTCTCACTCCTCTCACTGTCTTCCTCTTCACTACTCTCACTGTCTTCCTCTCTCACACCTCTCACTGTCTTCCTCTCACACCTCTCACTGTCTTCCTCTCTCACACCTCTCAACTGTCTTCCTCTCTCACACCTCTCACTGTCTTCCTCGCCCACACCTCTCACTGTCTTCTTCTCTACCACCTTTGTCTTCCTCTCTCACACCTCTCACTGTCTTTCATTCTCACACCTCTCACTGTCTTCCTCTCTCTCCAACTCTCACTGTCCTACTCTCTCACACCTCTCACTGTCTTCGCCTCTCACACCTCTCACTAATCTTCCTTTCTCACACATCTCACTGTCTTTCCCTCTCTCACCTCTCACTGTCTTCCTCACTCACACCTATCACTGTCTTCCCTCTCTCACTGTTTAATTCTCCCACGCCTGTCACTGTCTTCATCACTCCCACCGCCTCACTGTCTTCCTCTCTCCCACCTCTCACTGTCTTCCTCTCTCACACCTCTCACTGTCTTCCTCTCTCACACCTCTCACTGTCTTCCTCTCTCACACATCTCACTGTCTTCCTCACTCCACACCTCTCACTGTCTTTCCTCTCTCCCACCCCTCACAGTCTTCCTCTCTCACACCTCACACTGTCCTCTTTAATCACCTCTCTCAGTGTCTTCCTCTCTCCCACCTCACCACTGTCTTCCACTCTCACTCCTCTCACTGGCTTCTTCTCTCCCACCTCTCACAGTCTTCCCATCTCACTCCTCTCACTGTCGTCCTCTCTGACACCTCTCACTGTATTCCTCTCTCACACCTCTCACTGTCTTCCTCTCTCACACTCTCACTGTCTTTCTCGCTCACACCTCTCACTGTCTTCGTCTCTCCCACCTCTCACTGTCCTCCTCTCTCACACTTCTCACTGTCTTCCTCTCTCACACCTCTCACTGTGTTCTTCTCTCACACCTCTCTCTGTCTTCCTCGCTCACACCTCTGACTGTCTGTCTCTCTCACACCTCTCACTGTATTCCTCTCTCCCACCTCTCACTGTTTTCCTCTCTCCCCACCTCTCACTGTCTTCCTCTATCCCACCCCTCACAGTCTTCCTCTCTCACACCTCACACTGTCCTATTTAATCACCTTTCTCAGTGTCTTCCTCTGTCCCACCTCACAATGTCTTCCACTCTAAATCCTCTCACTGGCTTCTTCTCTCCCACCTCTCACAGTCTTCCCATCTCACTCCTCTCAGTGTCGTCCTCTCTCACACCTCTCACTGTATTCCTCTCTCACACCTCTCAATGTCTTCTTCTCTCCCACCTCTCACTGTCTTCCTCTCTCACTCCTCTCACTGTCATCCTCTCTCACACCTCTCACTGTCTTTCACTCTCCCACCTCTCACTGTTTTTGCTCTCACAACTCTCACTGTCTTCCTCTCTCCCACCTCTCAATGTACTCCTCTCACTCTCCTCCTCTCTCACACCTCTCACTGTCTTCCTCTCTCACACCTCTCACTATCTTCCTCGCTCACACCTCTCACTGTTATCTTCTCTCCCAACTCTGTCTTCCTCTCTCACACCTTTCACTGTCTTCCTCTCTCACACCTCTCACTCCCTCCTCTCTCACACCTCTCACTGTCTTCCTCTCTCACACCTCGCACTGTCCTCCACTCTCACACCTCTCACTGTCTTCCTCTCTCAACACCTCTCACTATCGTCCTTTCTCACACCTCTCACTGTCTCCCCTCTCTCACCCCTCTCACTGTCTTATTCTCTCCCACCATCTCACTGTCTTCCTCTCTCAGACCTCTCACTGTCTTCCTCCCTCACACCTCTCACTGTCTCCCTCTCTCACTCCTCTCACTGTCTTCCTCTCTCACTCCTCTGACTGTCTTCCTCTCTCACACCTCTCACTGTCTTCCCTCTCTCACACCTCTCACTGTCTTCCTCTCTCACACCTCTCACTGTCTTCCTCTCTCACACATCTCACTGTCTTCCTCACTCACACCTCTCACTGTCTTCCTCTCTCCCACCCCTCACAGTCTTCCTCTCTCACACCTCACACTGTCCTCTTTAATCACCTCTCTCAGTGTCTTCCTCTCTCCCACCTCACACTGTCTTCCACTCTCACTCCTCTCACTAGCTTCTTCTCTCCCACCTCTCACAGTCTTCCCATCTCACTCCTCTCACTGTCGTCCTCTCTGACACCTCTCACTGTATTCCTCTCTCACACCTCTCACTGTCTTCCTCTCTCACACCTCTCACTGTCTTTCTCGCTCACACCTCTCACTGTCTTCGTCTCTCAAACCTCTCACTGTCCTCTTCTCTCACACTTCTCACTGTCTTCCTCTCTCACACCTCTCACTGTGTTCCTCTCTCACACCTCTCACTGTCTTCCTCGCTCACACCTCTGACTGTCTGTCTCTCTCAAACCTCTCACTGTATTCCTCTCTCCCACCTCTCACTGTTTTCCTCTCTCCCACCCTCTCACTGTCTTCCTCTATCCCACCCCCTCACAGTCTTCCTCTCTCACACCTCACACTGTTCTATTTAATCACCTCTCTCAGTGTCTTCCTCTCTCCCACCTCACACTGTCTTCCACTCTCACTCCTCTCACTAGCTTCTTCTCTCCCACCTCTCACAGTCTTCCCCATCTCACTCCTCTCACTGTCGTCCTCTCTGACACCTCTCATTGTATTCCTCTCTCACACCTCTCACTGTCTTCCTCTCTCACACCTCTCACTGTCTTTCTCGCTCACACCTCTCACTGTCTTCGTCTCTCAAACCTCTCACTGTCCTCCTCTCTCACACTTCTCACTGTCTTCCTCTCTCACACCTCTCACTGTGTTCCTCTCTCACACCTCTCACTGTCTTCCTCGCTCACACCTCTGACTGTCTGTCTCTCTCACACCTCTCACTGTATTCCTCTCTCCCACCTCTCACTGTTTTCCTCTCTCCCACCTCTCACTGTCTTCCTCTATCCCACCCCTCACAGTCTTCCCTCTCTCACACCTCACACTGTTCTATTTAATCACCTCTCTCAGTGTCTTCCTCTCTCCCACCTCACAATGTCTTCCACTCTCACTCCTCTCACTGGCTTCTTCTCTCCCACCTCTCACAGTCTTCCCATCTCACTCCTCTCACTGTCGTCCTCTCTGACACCTCTCACTGTATTCCTCTCTCACACCTCTCACTGTCTTCCTCTCTCACACCTCTCACTGTCTTTCTCGCTCACACCTCTCACTGTCTTCGTCTCTCCCACCTCTCACTGTCCTCCTCTCTCACACTTCTCACTGTCTTCCTCTCTCACACCTCTCACTGTGTTCTTCTCTCACACCTCTCACTGTCTTCCTCGCTCACACCTCTGACTGTCTGTCTCTCTCACACCTCTCACTGTATTCCTGTCTCCCACCTCTCACTGTTTTCCTCTCTCCCACCTCTCACTGTCTTCCTCTATCCCACCCCTCACAGTCTTCCTCTCTCACACCTCACACTGTCCTATTTAATCACCTCTCTCAGTGTCTTCCTCTCTCCCACCTCACAATGTCTTCCACTCTAAATCCTCTCACTGGCTTCTTCTCTCCCACCTCTCACAGTCTTCCCATCTCACTCCTCTCAGTGTCGTCCTCTCTCACACCTCTCACTGTATTCCTCTCTCACACCTCTCAATGTCTTCTTCTCTCCCACCTCTCACTGTCTTCCTCTCTCACTCCTCTCACTGTCATCCTCTCTCACACCTCTCACTGTCTTTCACTCTCCCACCTCTCACTGTTTTTGCTCTCACAACTCTCACTGTCTTCCTCTCTCCCACCTCTCAATGTACTCCTCTCACTCTCCTCCTCTCTCACACCTCTCACTGTCTTCCTCTCTCACACCTCTCACTATCTTCCTCGCTCACACCTCTCACTGTTTTCTTCTCTCCCAACTCTGTCTTCCTCTCTCACACCTTTCACTGTCTTCCTCTCTCACACCTCTCACTCTCCTCCTCTCTCACACCTCTCACTGTCTTCCTCTCTCACACCTCGCACTGTCCTCCACTCTCACACCTCTCATTGTCTTCCTCTCTCACACCTCTCACTATCGTCCTTTCTCACACCTCTCACTGTCTTCCTCTCTCACCCCTCTCACTGTCTTATTCTCTCCCACCTCTCACTGTCTTCCTCTCTCAGACCTCTCACTGTCTTCCTCCCTCACACCTCTCACTGTCTCCCTCTCTCACTCCTCTCTCTGTCTTCCTCTCTCACTCCTCTCACTGTCTTCCTCTCTCACACCTCTCACTGTCTTCCTCTCTCACACCTCTCACTGTCTTCCTCTCTCACACCTCTCACTGTCTTCCTCTCTCACACATCTCACTGTCTTCCTCACTCACACCTCTCACTGTCTTCCTCTCTCCCACCCCTCACAGTCTTCCTCTCTCACACCTCACACTGTCCTCTTTAATCACCTCTCTCAGTGTCTTCCTCTCTCCCACCTCACACTGTCTTCCACTCTCACTCCTCTCACTAGCTTCTTCTCTCCCACCTCTCACAGTCTTCCCATCTCACTCCTCTCACTGTCGTCCTCTCTGACACCTCTCACTGTATTCCTCTCTCACACCTCTCACTGTCTTCCTCTCTCACACCTCTCACTGTCTTTCTCGCTCACACCTCTCACTGTCTTCGTCTCTCAAACCTCTCACTGTCCTCCTCTCTCACACTTCTCACTGTCTTCCTCTCTCACACCTCTCACTGTGTTCCTCTCTCACACCTCTCACTGTCTTCCTCGCTCACACCTCTGACTGTCTGTCTCTCTCACACCTCTCACTGTATTCCTCTCTCCCACCTCTCACTGTTTTCCTCTCTCCCACCTCTCACTGTCTTCCTCTATCCCACCCCTCAGAGTCTTCCTCTCTCACACCTCACACTGTTCTATTTAATCACCTCTCTCAGTGTCTTCCTCTCTCCCACCTCACAATGTCTTCCACTCTAAATCCTCTCACTGGCTTCTTCTCTCCCACCTCTCACAGTCTTCCCATCTAACTCCTCTCACTGTCGTCCTCTCTCACACCTCTCACTGTATTCCTCTCTCACACCTCTCAATGTCTTCTTCTCTCCCACCTCTCACTGTCTTCCTCTCTCACTCCTCTCACTGTCATCCTCTCTCACACCTCTCACTGTCTTTCACTCTCCCACCTCTCACTGTTTTTGCTCTTACAACTCTCACTGTCTTCCTCTCTCCCACCTCTCACTGTCTTCCTCTCTCACACCTCTGACTGTCTGTTTCTCTCACACCTCTCACTGTCTTCCTATCACACCTCTCAATGAACTCCTCTCACTCTCCTCCTCTCTCACACCTCTCACTGTCTTGCTCGCTCACACCTCTAACTGTTCTCTTCTCTCCCAACTCTGTCTTCCTCTCTGACACCTTTCACTGTCTTCCTCTCTCACACATCTGACTGTCTATCTCTCTCACACCTCTCACTGTATTCCTCTCTCACACCTCTCAATGTCTTCCTCTCTCACACCTCTCACGGTCTTCCTCTCTCACACCTCGCACTCTCCTCCTCTCTGACACCTCTCACTGTCTTCCTCTCTCACACCTCTCACTGTCTTCCTCTCTCACACCTCGCACTGTCTTCCTCTCTCACACCTCTCACTGTATTCCTCTCTCACAGCTCTCACTGTCTTCCTCTCTGTCTTCTTCTCTCACACCTCTCACTGCCTTCCCCTGTCACAGCTCTCACTGTCTTCCTGTCTCACACGTCTCACTGTCTTCCTCTATCCCACCTCCCATAGTCTTCCTCTCTGACTCCTCTCACTGGCTTCTTCTCTCCTGCTCTCACAGTCTTCCCCTCTCACTCCTCTCACTGTCGTCCTCTGTCACACCTCTCACTGTCTTCATCTCTCAAACCTCTCACTATGTTCCTTTCACCTCTCACTGTCTTCCTATCTCCAACCTCTCACTGTCTTCCTCTCTCACACATCTCACTGTCTTCCTCTCTCCCATCTCTCACTGTCTTCCTCTCTCACACCTCTCACTGTCTTCATCTCTCCCACATATCACTGCCTTCCTCTCTCACACCTCTCACTGTCTTCCTCGCTCACACCTCTCACTGTCTTCGTCTCTCCCACCTCTCACTGTATTCCTCTCTCACACATCTCACTGTCTTCCTCTCTCCCATCTCTCACTGTCTTCCTCTCTCACACCTCTCACTGTCTTCATCTCTCCCACATATCACTGCCTTCCTCTCTCACACCTCTCACTGTCTTCCTCGCTCACACCTCTCACTGTCTTCGTCTCTCCCACCTCTCACTGTATTCCTCTCTCACAGCTCTCACTGTCTTCCTCTCTGTCTTCTTCTCTCACACCTCGCACTGTCTTCCTCTGTCACAGCTCTCACTGTCTTCCTGTCTCACATGTCTCACTGTCTTCCTCTATCCCACCTCTCACAGTCTTCCTCTCTCACACCTCACACTCTCCTCCATAATCACCTCTCTCAGTGTCTTCCTCTCTCCCACCTCTCACTGTCTTTTCTCTGACTCCTCTCACTGGCTTCTTCTCTCCCGCTCTCACAGTCTTCCCCTCTCACTCCTCTCACTCTCGTCCTCTCTCACACCTCTCACTGTCTTCATCTCTCAAACCTCTCACTATGTTCCTTTCACCTCTCACTGTCTTCCTATCTCCAACCTCTCACTGTCTTCCTCTCTCACACCTCTCACTGTCTTCATCTCTCACACCTCTCACTGTCATCCTCTCTCACACCTCTCACTGTCTTCCTCTCTCCCACATCTCACTATCTTCCTCTCTCACACCTCTCACTGTCTTCCTCTCTCACACCTCTCACTGTCTTCATCTCTCCCACATCTCACTGTCCTCCTCTCTCACACCTCTCACTGTCTTCAGCTCTCCAACATCTCACTGTATTCCTCTCTCACACCTCTCACTGTCTTCCTCTCTCATTCCTCTCACTGTATTCCTCTGTCACACATCTCTCTGTCTTCCTCTCTCACACCTCTCACTCTCCTCCTCTCTCACACCTCTCACTGTCTTCCTCTCTCACACCTCTCACTGTCTTCCTCTCTCCCACCTCTCACTGTCTTCCTCTCTCATACCTCTCACTGTCTTCCTCTCTCCCACCTCTCACTGTCTTCCTCTCTCACACCTCACACTGTCCTCTTTAATCACCTCTCTCAGTGTCTTCCTCTCTCCCACCTCTCACTGTCTTCCTCTCTCACACCTCTCACTGTCTTTCTCTCTCCCACCTCTCACTGTTTTTGCTCTCACACCTCTCACTGTATTCCTCTCTCACACCTCTCACTGTCTTCCTCTCTCACACCTCTCACTGTCTTCCTCGCTCACACCTCTCACTGTCTTCGTCTCTCCCACCTCTCACTGACCTCCTCTCTCACACTTCTCACTGTCTTCCTCTCTCCCACCTCTCACTGTCTTCCTCTCTCATACCTCTCACTGTCTTCCTCTATCCCACCGCTCACAGTCTTCCTCTCTCACACCTCACACTGTCCTCTTTAATCACCTCTCTCAGTGTCTTCCTCTCTCCCACCTCACAATGTCTTCCACTCTCAATCCTCTCACTGGCTTCTTCTCTCCCACCTCTCACAGTCTTCCCATCACACTCCTCTCACTGCGGTCCTCTCTCACACCTCTCACCGTATTCCTCTCTCACACCTCTCAATGTCTTCTTCTCTCCCACCGCTCACTGTCTTCCACTCTCACTCCTCTCACTGTCATCCTCTCTCACACCTCTCACTGTCTTTCACTCTCCCACCTCTCACTGTTTTTGCTCTCACAACTCTCACTGTCTTCCTGTCTCCCACCTCTCACTGTCTTCCTCTCTCACACCTCTGACTGTCTGTCTCTCTGACACCTCTCACTGCATTACTCTCTCACACCTCTCAATGTACTCCTCTCACTCTCCTCTCTCTCACACCTCTCACTGTCTTCCTCTCTCACACCTCTCACTATCTTCCTCGCTCACACCTCTCACTGTTTTCTTCTCTCCCAATTCTGTCTTCCTCTCTCACACCTTTCACTGTCTTCCTCTCTCACACCTCTGACTGTCTGTCTCTCTCACACCTCTCACTATATTCCACTCTCACACCTCTCAATGTCTTCCTCTGTCACACTTCTCACTGTCTTTTTCTCTCACACATCTGACTGTCTTCCTCTCTCTCACTTCTCACTGTCTTCCTCTCTCACACCTCTCACTGTATCCCTCTCTCACACCTCTCACTGTATTCCTCTGTCACACCTCTCACTGTCTTCCTCTCTCACACATCTCTCTGTCTTCCTCTCTCACACCTCTCACTCCCCTCGTCTCTCACACCTCTCACTGTATTCCTCTCTCACACCTCGCACTGTCCTCCTCTCTCACTCCTCTCACGGTCTTCATCTCTCAAACCTCTCACTATCTTCCTCTCACAGATCTCACTGTATTCCTCTCTCACACCTCTCACTGTCTTCCTCTCTCCCACCTCTCACTGTCTTCCTCTCTCACGCCTTTCACTGTCTTCTTCTCTCCCACCGCTCACTGTCTTCCTCTATCCCACCTCTCACAGTCTTCCTCTCTCACACCTCACACTGTCCTCTTTAATCACCTCTCTCAGTGTCTTCCTGTCTCCCACCACTCACTGTCATCCTGTCTCACACCTCTCACTGTCTTTCTCTCTCCCATCTCTCACTGTTTTTGCTCTCACAACTCTCACTGTATTCCTCTCACACACCTCACACTGTCGTCCTCTCTCAAACCTCTCACTATCTTCCTCTCTCCCACCTCTCACTGTCTTCATCTCTCAAACCTCTCACTATCTTCCTCTCACACCTCTCACTGTCTTCCTATCTCCAACCTCTCACTGTCCGCCTCTCTCACACCTCTCACTGTCTTCGCCTCTCACACCTCTCACTGTCTTCCTCTCTCACACCTCTTACTGTCTTACTCTCTCACATATCTGACTGTCTTCCTCTCTCACACACGTCACTGTCTTCCGCTCTCCCACCTCTCACTGTCTTCCTCTCTCCCACCTCTCATTGTCTTCCTCTCTCACACCTCTCACTGTATTCCTCTCTCACACCTCTCACTGTCTTCCTCTCTCACACCTCTCTCTGTCTTCCTCTCTCACACCTCTCACTCTCTTCCTCTCTCAGACCTCTCACTGTATTCCTCTCTCACACCTTGCACTGTCCTCCTCTCTCACACGTCTCACTGTCTTCTTCTCTCACACCTCTCACTGTCTTTCTCTCTCACCCCTCTCACTGTCTCATTCACTCCCATCTCTCACTGTCTTCCTCTCTCCCACCTCTCACAGTCTTCCTCTCCCACACCTCTAATTGTCTTCATCTCCCACACCTCTCACTGTCTTCTTCTCTCACACCTCTCACTGTCCTCCTCTCTCCCCCTCTCACTGTCTTCCTCTCTCCCACCTCTCACTGCCTTCCTCTCTCCCACGTCTCACTCTCTTTCTGTCTCCCACCACTCTCTTCATCTCTCCAACCTCTCACTGTCTTCTGCTCTCTCAGCTCTCACTGTGTTCCTCTCTCACACCTCTCACTGTCTTCCTCTCTCCCACCTCTCACTGTGTTCCTCTCTCACACCTCTCACTGTCTTCCTCTCTCCCACCTCTCACTGTGTTCCTCTCTCACCCCTCTCACTGTCTTCCTCTCTCCCACCTCTCACTGTGTTCCTCTCTCACACCTCTCACTGTCTTCCTCTCTCTGTCTTCCTCTCTCACACCTCTCACGGTCCTCCTCTGTCACAGCTCTCACTGTTTTCCTGTCTCACACCTCTCACTGTCTTCCTCTATCCCACCTCTCACAGTCTTCCTCTCTCACACCTCGCACTGTCCTCCTTTATCACCTCTCTCAGTGTCTTCCTCTCTCCCACCTCTCACTGTCTTCCTCTCTCACTCCTCTCAGTGGCTTCTTCTCTCCCACCTCTCACAGTCTTCCCCTCTCACTCCTCTCACTGTCGTCCTCTCTCACACCTCTCACTGTCTTCCTCTCTCACTCCTCTCACTGTGATCCTCTCTCACACCTCTCACTGTTTTTGCTCTCACACCTCTCACTGTCTCCCTCTCTCAAACTCTCACTGTCTTCCTCTCTTACACCTCTCACTGACTTCCTCTCTCCCACCTCTCACTGTCTTTTTCACTCACACCTCTCACTGTCTTCCTCTCTCACACCTCTCACTGTCCTCCTTTCTCACACCTGTAACTGTCTTCTGCTCTCACACCTCTCATAGTCTTCCTCTCACAGACCTCTCACTGTGTTCCTTTCTCACACCTCCCACTGTCTTCCTCTCCCACACTTCTCACTGTCTTCCTCTCTCACACCTCTCACTGTCTTCCTCTCTCCCACCTCTCATTGTCTTCCTGTCTCCCTCCTCTCATTGTCTTCCTCTCTCACACCTCTCACTGTATTCCTCTATCACACCTCTCACTGTCTTCCTCTCCCACACCTCTCACTGTCTTCCTCTCCCACACTTCTCACTGTCTTCCTCTCTCACACCTCTCTCTGTCTTCCTCTCTCACACCTCTCACGCTCCTCCTCTCTCACACCTCTCACTGACTTCCTCTCTCACACCTCTCACTGTATTCCACTCTCACACCTCTCACTGTCTTCCTCTCTCACACCTCTCTCTGTCTTCCTCTCTCACACCTCTCACTCTCCTCCTCTCTCACACCTCGCACTGTCCTCCTCTCTCACACCTCTCACTGTCATCCTCTCCCACACCTCTCACTATCTTCTTTTCTCACACCTCTCACTGTCTTCCTCTCTCACCACTCTCACTGTCTCATTCTCTCCCACCTCTCACTATCTTCCTCTCTGCCTCCTCTCACTGTCTTCCTCTCTCACACCTCTCATTGTCTTTCTCTCCCACACCTCTCACTGTCTTCCTCTCTCACACCTCTCACTGTCTTCCTCTCTCCCACCTCTCACTGTGTGCCTCTCTCACACCTCTCACTGTCTTCCTCTCTCTGTCTTCCTCTCTCACACCTCTCACTGTCTTCCTCTCTCACACCTCTTACTGTCTTCCTCTGTCACAGCTCTCACTGTCTTCCTCTCTCCCACCTCAATGTCTTCCTCTCTCCCAACTCTCACTGTCCTCCTCTCTCAAACACGTTACTGTCTTCCTCTCTCACACCTCTCACTGTCTTCCTCTCTCCCACCTCCCACTGTCTTCCTCTCTCACACCTCTCACTGTATTCCTCTCTCACATCTCTCACTATCTTCCTCTCTCACACCACTCTCTGTCTTCCTCTCTCACACCTCCCACTCTCCGCCTCTCTCACACCTCTCACTGAATTCCTCTCTCACACCTTGCACTGTCCTCCTCTCTCACACCTCTCACAGACTTCCTCTCTCACACCTCTCACTGTCCTCCTCTCTCACACCTCTCACTGTCTTCCTCTCTCCCAACTCTCACTCTCATCCTCTCTCGCACCTCTCACTGTCTTCCTCTCTCACACCTCTCACTGTCTTCCTCTCTCACACACGTCACTGTCTTCCTCTCTCCCACCTCTCAATGCCTTCCTCTCTCCCACCTCTCACTGTCTTCCTCTCTCACACCTCTCACTGTCTTCCTCTCTCACATCTCTCACTGTCTTCCTCTCTCCCACCTCTCACTGTCTTCCTCTCTCACTCCTCTCACTGGCTTCTTCTCTCCCACTTCTCACAGTCTTCCCCTCTCACTCCTCTCACTGTCGTCCTCTCTCACACCTCTCACTGTATTTCTCTGTCCCACCTCTCTCTTCATCTCTCCCAACTCTCACTGTTTTTGCTCTCACACCTCTCACTGTCTTCCTCTCTCAAACTCTCACTGTCTTCCTCTCTCCCACCTCGCACTGTCTTCCTCTCTCAGACCTCTCACTATCTTCCTCTCTCACATCTCTCACTGCCTTTCTGTCTCCCACCTCACTCATCATCTCTCCCACCTGTCACTGTCTTCTGCTCTCACACCTCTCACTGTCTCCCTCTCACACACGTCTCACTGTCTTCCTCTCTCCCACCTCTCACTGTCGTCCTGTCTCACACCTCTCTCTGTCTTCCTCTCTTACACCTCTCACTGTCTTCCTCTCTCCCACCTCTCACTGTCTTCCTCTCTCACACCTCTCACTGTCCTCCTTTCCCTCACCTGTTACTGTCTTCTGCTCTCACACCTCTCACAGTCTTCCTCTCTCACACCTATCACTGTGTTCCTCTCTCACACCTCTCAGTGTCTTCCTCTCTCACACCTCTCACTGTCTTCTGCTCTCACACCTCTCACTGACTTCCTCTCTCACACCTCTCACTTTCTACCTCTCGCCCACCTCTAACTGTCTTCCTCTCTCACTCTTCTCACTTTCTTGCTCTCTCACTCCTCTCACTGTCTTCCTCTCTCCCACCTCTCACTGTCTTCATCTCTCAAACCTCTCACTGTCTTCCTCTCTCACACCTCTCACTGTATTCCTCTCTCACTCCTCTCACTGTCTTCATCTCTCCCACATCTCACTGTCGTCCTCTCTCACACCTCTCACTGTCTTCCTCTCTCACACCTCTCACTGTCTTACTCTCTCACATATCTGACTGTCTTCCTCTCTCTCACCTCTCACTGTCTTCCTCTCTCACAACTCTCACTGTCTTCCTCTCTCCCACCTCTCACTGACTTCCTCTCTCCCACCTGTCACTGTCCTCCTCTCTCACACACGTCACTGTCTTCATCTCTCACACCTCTCACTGTCTTCCTGTCTCCCACCTCTCACTATCTTCCTCTCTCACACCTCTCACTGTATTCCTCTCTCACACCTCTTTCTGTCTTCCTCTCTCACACCTCCCACTCTCCTCCTCTCTCACACCTCTCACTGTATTCCTCTCTCACACCTCGCACTGTCCTCCTCTCTCACTCCTCTCACTGTCTTCCTCTCTCCCACCTCTCACTGTCATCCTCTCTCGCACCTCTCACTGTCTTCCTCTCTCGCACCTCTCACTGTCTTCCTCTCTCGCACCTCTCACTGTCTTCCTCTCTACCACCTCTCACTGTCTTACGCTCTCACATCGCTCACTGTATTCGTCTCACACACCTCACACTGTCTACCTCTCTCAAACCTCTCACTATCTTCCTCTCTCACACCTCTCACTGTCTTCCTCTCTCAGACCTCTCACAGTCATCCTCTCTCGCACCTCTCACTGTCTTCATCTCTCAAACCTCTCACTATCTTCCTCTCACACCTCTCACTGTCTTCCTATCTCCAACCTCTCACTGTCTTCATCTCTCCCACATCTCACTGTTTTCCTCTCTCACACCTCTCACTGTCTTCCTCGCTCACACCTCTCACTGTCTTCGTCTCTCCCACCTCTCACCGTCTTCCTCTCTCACACCTCTTACTGTCTTACTCTCTCACATATCTGACTGTCTTCCTCTCTCTCACCTCGCACTGTCTTCCTCTCTCACACCTTGCACTGTCCTCCTCTCTCACACGTCTCACTGTCTTCCTCTCTCACACCTCTCACTGTCTTCCTCTCCCACACCTCTCACTGTCTTCCTCTCCCACACCTCTCACTGTCTTCTTCTCTCCCACCTCTCACTGTCCTCCTCTCTCCCCCTCTCACTGTCTTCCTCTCTCCCACCTCTCACTGCCTTCCTCTCTCCCACCTCTCACTCTCTTTCTGTCTCCCACCACTCTCTTCATCTCTCCCACCTCTCACTGTCTTCTGTTCTCTCACCTCTCACTGTGTTCCTCTCTCACACCTCTCCCTGTCTTCCTCTCTCCCACCTCTCACTGTGTTCCTCTCTCACACCTCTCACTGTCTTCCTCGCTCACACCTCTGACTGTCTGTCTCTCTCACACCTCTCACTGTCCTCCTTTATCACCTCTCTCAGTGTCTTCCTCTCTCCCACCTCTCACTGTCTTCCTCTCTCACTCCTCTCCCTGGCTTCTTCTCTCCCACCTCTCACAGTCTTCCCCTCTCACTCCTCTCACTGTCGTCCTCTCTCACACCTCTCACTGTATTCCTCTCTCACACCTCACACTGTCTTCTTCTCTCCCACCTCTCACTATCTTCCTCTCTCTCACCTCTCACTGTCCTCCTCTCTCACACCCCTCACTGCCTTTCTCTTTCCCACCTCTCTCTTCATCTTCCCACCTCTCACTGTTTTTCCTCTCACTCCTCTCACTGTCTCCCTCTCTCAAACTCTCACTCTCTTCCTCTGTCAAATTCTCACTGTCTTCCTCTCGCCCTCCTCGCACTGTCTTCCTCTCTCAGACCTCTCACTGTTTTCCTCTCTCACACCTCTCACTGTCTTCTTCTACCACACCTCTCACTGTTTTTGCTCTCACACCTCTCACTGTCTCCCTCTCTCAAACTCTCACTGTCTTCCTCTCTCACACCTCTCACTGACTTCCTCTCTCCCACCTCTCACTGTCTTCCTCACTCACACCTCTCACTGTCTTCCTCTCTCACACCTCTCACTGTCCTCCTTTCTCACACCTGTAACTGTTTCTGCTCTCACACCTCTCATAGTCTTCCTCTCTCACACCTCTCACTGTGTTCCTTTCTCACACCTCCCACTGTCTTCTTCTACCACACCTCTCACTGTCTTCCTCTCTCACACCTCTCACTGCCTTCCTCTCCCACACCTCTCACTGTCTTCCTCTCCCACACTTCTCACTGTCTTCCTCTCTCACACCTCTCACTGTCTTCCTCTCTCCCACCTCTCATTGTCTTCCTGTCTCCCTCCTCTCATTGTCTTCCTCTCTCACACCTCACACTGTATTCCTCTCTCACACCTCTCACTGTCTTCCTCTCCCACACCTCTCACTGTCTTCCTCTCCCACACTTCTCACTGTCTTCCTCTCTCACACCGCTCTCTGTCTTCCTCTCTCACACCTCTCACGCTCCTCCTCTCTCACACCTCTCACTGACTTCCTCTCTCACACCTCTCACTGTATTCCTCTCTCACACCTCTCACTGTCTTCCTCTCTCACACCTCTCTCTGTCTTCCTCTCTCACACCTCTCATTCTCCTCCTCTCTCACACCTCGCACTGTCCTCCTCTCTCACACCTCTCACTGTCTTCCTCTCCCACACCTTTCACTATCTTCTTTTCTCACACCTCTCACTGTCTTCCTCTCTCACCACTCTCACTGTCTCATTCTCTCCCACCTCTCACTATCTTCCTCTCTGCCTCCTCTCACTGTCTTCCTCTCTCACACCTCTCATTGTCTTTCTCTCCCACACCTCTCACTGTCTTCCTCTCTCACACCTCTCACTGTCTTCCTCTCTCCCACCTCTCACTGTGTTCCTCTCTCACACCTCTCACTGTCTTCCTCTCTCTGTCTTCCTCTCTCACACCTCTCACTGTCTTCCTCTCTCACACCTCTCACTGTCTTCCTCTCTCCCACTTCCCACTGTCTTCCTCTCTCACACCTCTCACTGTATTCCTCTCTCACATCTCTCACTATCTTCCTCTCTCACACCACTCTCTGTCTTCCTCTCTCACACCTCCCACTCTCCTCCTCTCTCACACCTCTCACTGTAACCTCTCTCACACCTCGCACTGTCCTCCTCTCTCACACCTCTCACAGTCTTCCTCTCTCACACCTCTCACTGTCATCCTCTCTCACACCTCTCACTGTCCTCCTTTCTCACACCTCTCACTGTCTTCCTCTCTCACACACGTCACTGTCTTCCTCTCTCCCACCTCTCACTGCTTTCCTCTCTCCCACCTCTCACTGTCTTCCTCTCTCACACCTCTCACTGTCTTCCTCTCTCACATCTCTCACTGTCTTCCCCTCTCACTCCTCTCACTGTCGTCCTCTCTCACACCTCTCACTGTATTTCTCTGTCCCACCTCTCTCTTCATCTCTCCCACCTCTCACTGTTTTTGCTCTCACACCTCTCACTGTCTTCCTCTCTCCCAACTCTCACTGTTTTCCTCTTTCACACCTCTCCCTGTCTTCCTGTCTCACACCTCTCACTGTCTCCCTCTCACACACGTCTCGCTGTCTTCCTCTGTCCCACCTCTCACTGTCGTCCTCTCTCACACCTCTCACTGTCTTCCTCTCTTACACCTCTCACTGTCTTCCTCTCTCCCACCTCTCACTGTCTTCCTCTCTCACACCTCTCACTGTCCTCCTTTCTCTCACCTGTTACTGTCTTCTGCTCTCACACCTCTCACAGTCTTCCTCTCTCACACCTATCACTGTGTTCCTCTCTCACACCTCTCACTGTCTTCCTCTCTCACACCTCTCACTGTCTTCTGCTCTCACACCTCTCACTGTCTTCTACTCTCCCACCTCTCACTGTCCTCCTCTCTCCCCCTCTCACTGTGTTCCTCTCTGACACCTCTCACTGTCTTCCTCTCTCACACCTCTCACTGTCTTCCTCTCTCCCACCTCTCACTGTGTTCCTCTCTCACCCCTCTCACTGTCTTCCTCTCTCCCACCTCGCACTGTGTTCCTCTCTCCCACCTCTCACTGTCCTCCTCTCTCCCCCTCTCACTGTCTTCCTCTCTCCCACCTCTCACTGCCTTCCTCTCTCCCACCTCTCACTCTCTTTCTGTCTCCCACCACTCTCTTCATCTCTCCCACCTCTCACTGTCTTCTGCTCTCTCACCTCTCACTGTGTTCCTCTCTCACACCTCTCACTGTCTTCCTCTCTCCCACCTCTCACTGTGTTCCTCTCTCACACCTCTCACGATCTTCCTCTGTCACACCTCTCACTGTTTTCCTGTCTCACACCTCTCACTGTCTTCCTCTATCCCTCCTATCACAGTCTTCCTCTCTCACACCTCACACTGTCCTCCTTTATCACCTCTCTCAGTGTCTTCCTCTCTCCCACCTCTCACTGTCTTCCTCTCTCACGCCTCTCACTGGCTTCTTCTCTCCCACCTCTCACAGTCTTCCCCTCTCACTCCTCACACTGTCCTCCTCTCTCACACCTCTCACTGCCTTTCTCTCTCCCACCTCTCTCTTCATCTTCCCACCTCTCACTGTTTTTCCTCTGACTCCTCTCACTGTCTCCCTCTCTCAAACTCTCACTCTCTTCCTCTGTCAAATTCTCACTGTCTTCCTCTCGCCCTTCTCGCACTGTCTTCCTCTCTCAGACCTCTCACTGTCTTCCTCTCTCACACCTCACTGTATTCCTCTCTGACACCTCTCACTGTCTTCCTCTCCCACACCTCTCACTGTCTTCCTCTCCCACACTTCTCACTGTCTTCCTCTCTCACACCTCTCTCTGTCTTCCTCTCTCACACCTCTCACGCTCCTCCTCTCTCACACCTCTCACTGACTTCCTCTCTCACACCTCTCACTATATTCCTCTCTCACACCTCTCACTGTCTTCCTCTCTCACACCTCTCTCTGTCTTCCTCTCTCACACCTCTCACTCTCCTCCTCTCTCACACCTCGCACTGTCCTCCTCTCTCACACCTCTCACTGTCTTCCTCTCCCACACCTCTCACTATCTTCTTTTCTCACACCTCTCACTGTCTTCCTCTCTCACCACTCTCACTGTCTCATTCTCTCCCACCTCTCACTATCTTCCTCTCTGCCACCACTCACTGTCTTCCTCTCTCACACCTCTCATTGTCTTTCTCTCCCACACCTCTCACTGTCTTCCTCTCTCACACCTCTCACTGTCTTCCTCTCTCCCACCTCTCACTGTGTTCCTCTCTCACACCTCTCACTGTCTTCCTCTCTCTGTCTTCCTCTCTCACACCTCTCACTGTCTTCCTCTCTCACACCTCTCACTGTCTTCCTCTCTCCCACCTCGCACTGTCTTCCTCTCTCGCACCTTGCACTGTCCTCCTCTCTCACATCTCTCAGTATCTTCCTCTCTCACACCACTCTCTGTCTTCCTCTCTCACACCTCCCACTCTCCTCCTCTCTCACACCTCTCACTGTATTCCTCTCTCACACCTTGCACTGTCCTCCTCTCTCACATCTCTCACAGTCTTCCTCTCTCACACCTCTCACTGTCATCCTCTCTCACACCTCTCACTGTCCTCCTTTCTCACACCTCTCACTGTCTTCCTCTCTCCCACATCTCACTCTCATCCTCTCTCGCACCTCTCACTGTCTTCCTCTCTCACACTTCTCACTGTCTTCCTCTCTCACACACGTCACTGTCTTCCTCTCTCCCACCTCTCACTGCCTTCCTCTCTCCCACCTCTCACTGTCTTCCTCTCTCACACCTCTCACTGTCTTCTTCTCTCACATCTCTCACTGTCTTCCTCTCTCCCACCTCTCACTGTCTTCCTCTCTCACTCCTCTCACTGGCTTCTTCTCTCCCACCTCACACAGTCTTCCCCTCTCACTCCTCTCACTGTCGTCCTCTCTCACACCTCTCACTGTATTTCTCTGTCCCACCTCTCTCTTCAACTCTCCCACCTCTCACTGTTTTTGCTCTCACACCTCTCACTGTCTTCCTCTCTCCCAACTCTCACTGTTTTCCTCTTTCACACCTCTCCCTGTCTTCCTGTCTCACACCTCTCACTGTCTCCCTCTCACACACGTCTCACTGTCTTCCTCTCTCCCACCTCTCACTGTCGTCCTCTCTCACACCTCTCACTGTCTTCCTCTCTCCCACCTCTCACTGTCTTCCTCTCTCACACCTCTCACTGTCCTCCTTTCTCTCACCTGTTACTGTCTTCTGCTCTCACACCTCTCACAGTCTTCCTTTCTCACACCTATCACTGTGTTCCTCTGTCACACCTCTCAGTGTCTTCCTCTCTCACACCTCTCACTGTCTTCTGCTCTCACACCTCTCACTGTCTTCTACTCTCCCACCTCTCACTGCCTTCCTCTCTCCCACCTCTCACTCTCTTTCTGTCTCCCACCACTCTCTTCATCTCTCCCACCTCTCACTGTCTTCTGCTCTCTCACCTCTCACTGTGGTCCTCTCTCACACCTCTCACTGTCTTCCTCTCTCCCACCTCTCACTGTGTTCCTCTCTCACCCCTCTCACTGTCTTCCTCTCTCCCACCTCTCACTGTGTTCCTCTCTCCCACCTCTCACTGTGTTCCTCTCTCCCACCTCTCACTGTCCTCCTCTCTCCCCCTCTCACTGTCTTCCTCTCTCCCACCTCTCACTGCCTTCCTCTCTCCCACCTCTCACTCTCTTTCTGTCTCCCACCACTCTCTTCATCTCTCCACCTCTCACTGTCTTCTGCTCTCTCACCTCTCACTGTGTTCCTCTCTCACACCTCTCACTGTCTTCCTCTCTCCCACCTCTCACTGTGTTCCTCTCTCACACCTCTCACGGTCTTCCTCTGTCACACCTCTCACTGTTTTCCTGTCTCACAACTCTCACTGTCTTCCTCTATCCCTCCTCTCACAGTCTTCCTCTCTCACACCTCACACTGTCCTCCTTTATCACCTCTCTCAGTGTCTTCCTCTCTCCCACCTCTCACTGTCTTCCTCTCTCACGCCTCTCACTGGCTTCTTCTCTCCCACCTCTCACAGTCTTCCCCTCTCACTCCTCTCACTGTCCTCCTCTCTCACACCTCTCACTGCCTTTCTCTCTCCCACCTCTCTCTTCATCTTCCCACCTCTCACTGTTTTTCCTCTCACTCCTCTCACTGTCTCCCTCTCTCAAACTCTCACTCTCTTCCTCTGTCAAATTCTCACTGTCTTCCTCTCACCCTTCTCGCACTGTCTTCCTCTCTCAGACCTCTCACTGTTTTCCTCTCTCACACCTCTCACTGTCTTCTTCTACCACACCTCTCACTGTTTTTGCTCTCACACCTCTCACTGTCTCCCTCTCTCAAACTCTCACTGTCTTCCTCTCTCACACCTCTCACTGACTTCCTCTCTCCCACCTCTCACTGTCTTCCTCACTCACACCTCTCACTGTCTTCCTCTCTCACACCTCTCACTGTCCTCCTTTCTCACACCTGTAACTGTCTTCTGCTCTCACACCTCTCATAGTCTTCCTCTCTCACACTTCTCACTGTCCTCCTTTCTCACACATCTCACTGCCTTCCTCTCCCACACCTCTCACTGTCTTCCTCTCCCACACTTCTCACTGTCTTCCTCTCTCACACCTCTCTCTGTCTTCCTCTCTCACACCTCTCACGCTCCTCCTCTCTCACACCTCTCACTGACTTCCTCTCTCACACCTCTCACTGTATTCCTCTCTCACACCTCTCACCGTCTTCCTCTCTCACACCTCTCTCTGTCTTCCTCTCTCACACCTCTCACTCTCCTCCTCTCTCACACCTCGCACTGTCGTCCTCTCTCACACCTCTCACTGTCTTCCTCTCCCACACCTCTCATTATCTTCTTTTCTCACACCTCTCACTGTCTTCCTCTCTCACCACTCTCACTGTCTCATTCTCTCCCACCTCTCACTATCTTCCTCTCTGCCTCCTCTCACTGTCTTCCTCTCTCACACCTCTCATTGTCTTTCTCTCCCACACCTCTCACTGTCTTCCTCTCTCACACCTCTCACTGTCTTCCTCTCTCACACCTCTCACTGTATTCCTCTCTCACACCTCGCACTGTCCTCCTCTCTCACTCCTCTCACTGCCTTCCTCTCTCCCACCTCTCACTGTCATCCTCTCTCGCACCTCTCACTGTCTTCCTCTCTCGCACCTCTCACTGTCTTCCTCTCTCGCACCTCTCACTGTCTTCCTCTCTACCACCTCTCACTGTCTTACGCTCTCACATCGCTCACTGTATTCCTCTCACACACCTCACACTGTCTACCTCTCTCAAACCTCTCACTATCTTCCTCTCTCACACCTCTCACTGTCTTCCTCTCTCAGACCTCTCACAGTCATCCTCTCTCCCACCTCTCACTGTCTTCAACTCTCAAACCTCTCACTATCTTCCTCTCACACCTCTCACTGTCTTCCTATCTCCAACCTCTCACTGTCTTCATCTCTCCCACATCTCACTGTTTTCCTCTCTCACACCTCTCACTGTCTTCCTCGCTCACACCTCTCACTGTCTTCGTCTCTCCCACCTCTCACTGTCTTCCTCTCTCACACCTCTTACTGTCCTACTCTCTCACATATCTGACTGTCTTCCTCTCTCTCACCTCGCACTGTCTTCCTCTCTCACACCTCTCACTGTCTCTCTCTCTCCCACCACTCTCACTGTCTTCTTCTCTCCCACCTCTCACTGTCCTCCTCTCTCCCCCTCTCACTGTCTTCCTCTCTCCCACCTCTCACTGCCTTCCTCTCTCCCACCTCTCACACTCTCTTTCTGTCTCCCACCACTCTCTTCATCTCTCCCACCTCTCACTGTCTTCTGCTCTCACACCTCTCACTGTATTCCTCTCTCACACCTCTCACTGTCTTCCTCTCACACCTCTCTCTGTCTTCCTCTCTCACACCTCTCACTCTCCTCCTCTCTCAGACCTCTCACTGTATTCCTCTCTCACACCTTGCACTGTCCTCCTCTCTCACACGTCTCACTGTCTTCCTCTCTCACACCTCTCACTGTCTTCCTCTCCCACACCTCTCACTGTCTTCATCTCCCACACCTCTCACTGTCTTCTTCTCTCCCACCTCTCACTGTCCTCCTCTCTCCCCCTCTCACTGCCTTCCTCTCTCCCACGTCTCACTGCCTTCCTCTCTCCCACCTCTCACTCTTTTTCTGTCTCCCACCACTCTCTTCATCTCTCCCACCTCTCACTGTCTTCTGTTCTCTCACCTCTCACTGTGTTTCTCTCTCACACCTCTCACTGTCTTCCTCTCTCCCACCTCTCACTGTGTTCCTCTCTCACACCTCTCACTGTCTTCCTCTCTCCCCACCTCTCACTGTGTTCCTCTCTCACCCCTCTCACTGTCTTCCTCTCTCCCACCTCTCACTGTGTTCCTCTCTCACACCTCTCACGGTCTTCCTCTGTCACAGCTCTCACTGTTTTCCTGTCTCACACCTCTCACTGTCTTCCTCTATCCCACCTCTCACAGTCTTCTTCTCTCACTCCTCTCCCTGGCTTCTTCTCTCCCACCTCTCACAGTCTTCCCCTCTCACTCCTCTCACTGTCGTCCTCTCTCACACCTCTCCCTGTATTCCTCTCTCACACCTCACACTGTCTTCCTCTCTCTGTCTTCCTCTCTCACACCTCTCACTGTCTTCCTCTGTCACAGCTCTCACTATCTTCCTCTCTCTCACATCTCTCACTGCCTTTCTGTCTCCCACCTCACTCATCATCTCTCCCACCTGTCACTGTCTTCTGCTCGCACAACTCTCACTGTCTTCCTCTCTCCCAACTCTCACTGTTTCCCTCTCACATACGTCTCACTGTCTTCCTCTCTCCCACCTCTCACTGTATTCCTCTCTCACATCTCTCACTATCTTCCTCTCTCACACCACTCTCTGTCTTCCTCTCTCACACCTCCCACTCTCCTCCTCTCTCACACCTCTCACTGTATTCCTCTCTCACACCTCGCACTGTCCTCCTCTCTCACACCTCTCACAGTCTTCCTCTCTCACACCTCTCACTGTCATCCTCTCTCGCACCTCTCACTGTCTTCCTCTCTCACACCTCTCACTGTCTTCCTCTCTCACACACGTCACTGTCTTCCTCTCTCCCACCTCTCACTGCCTTCCTCTCTCCCACCTCTCACTGTCTTCCTCTCTCACACCTCTCACTGTCTTCCTCTCTCACATCTCTCACTGTCTTCCTCTCTCCCCACCTCTCACTGTTCTCTTTCCTCTCTCACTCCTCTCACTGGCTTCTTCTCTCCCACCTCTCACAGTCTTCCCCTCTCACTCCTCTGACTGTCGTCCTCTCTCCACACCTCTCACTGTATTTCTCTGTCCCACCTCTCTCTTCATCTCTCCCACCTCTCACTGTTTTTGCTCTCACACCTCTGACTGTCTTCCTCTCTCAAACTCTCACTATCTTCCTCTCTCCCACCTCGCACTGTCTTCCTCTCTCAGACCTCTCACTATCTTCCTCTCTCACATCTCTCACTGCCTTTCTGTCTCCCACCTCACTCATCATCTCTCCCACCTGTCACTGTCTTCTGATCTCACAACTCTCACTGTCTTCCTCTCTCCCAACTCTCCACTGTTTTCCTCTTTCACACCTCTCCCTGTCTTCCTGTCTCACACCTCTCACTGTCTCCCTCTCACACACGTCTCACTGTCTTCCTCTCTCCCCACCTCTCACTGTCGTCCTCTCTCACACCTCTCACTGTCTTCCTCTCTTACACCTCTCACTGTCTTCCTCTCTCCCACCTCTCACTGTCTTCCTCTCTCACACCTCTCACTGTCCTCCTTTCTCTCACCTGTTACTGTCTTCTGCTCTCACACCTCTCACAGTCTTCCTCTCTCACACCTATCACTGTGTTTCCTCTCTCACACCTCTCAGTGTCTTCCGCTCTCACACCTCTCACTGTCTTCTGCTCTCACACCTCTCACTGTCTTCTTCTCTCCCACCTCTCACTGTCCTCCTCTCTCCCCCCTCTCACTGTCTTCCTCTCTCCCACCTCTCACTGCCTTCCTCTCTCCCACCTCTCAATCCCTTTCTGTCTCCCACCACTCTCTTCATCTCTCCCCACCTCTCACTGTCTTCTGCTCTCTCACCTCTCACTGTGTTCCTCTCTCACACCTCTCACTGTCTTCCTCTCTCCCACCTCTCACTGTGTTCCTCTCTCACACCTCTCACTGTCTTCCTCTCTCCCACCTCTCACGGTGTTCCTCTCTCACCCCTCTCACTGTCTTCCTCTCTCCCACCTCTCACTGTGTTCCTCTCTCACACCTCTCACTGTCTTCCTCTCTCTGTCTTCCTCTCTCACACCTCTCACGGTCTTCCGCTGTCACAGCTCTCACTGTTTTCCTGTCACACACCTCTCACTGTCTTCCTCTATCCCACCTCTCACAGTCTTCCTCTCTCACACCTCACACTGTCCTCCCTTTATCACCTCTCTCAGTGTCTTCCTGTCTCCCACCTCTCACTGTCTTCCTCTCTCACGCCTCTCACTGGCTTCTTCTCTCCCACTTCTCACAGTCTTCCCCTCTCACTCCTCTCACTGTCCTCCTCTCTCACACCTCTCACTGCCTTTCTCACTCCCACCTCTCTCTTCATCTTCCCACCTCTCACTGTTTTTCCTCTCACTCCTCTCACTGTCTCCCTTTCTCAAACTCTCACTCTCTTCCTCTGTCAAATTCTCACTGTCTTCCTCTCGCCCTTATCGCACTGTCTTCCTCTCTCAGGCCTCTCACTGTTTTCCTCTCTCACACCTCTCACTGTCTTCTTCTACCACACCTCTCACTGTTTTTTGCTCTCACACCTCTCACTGTCTCCCTCTCTCAAACTCTCACTGTCTTCCTCTCTCACACCTCTCACTGACTTCCTCTCTCCCACCTCTCACTGTCTTCCTCACTCACACCTCTCACTGTCTTCCTCTCTCACACCTCTCACTGTCCTCCTTTCTCACACCTGTAACTGTCTTCTGCTCTCACACCTCTCATAGTCTTCCTCTCTCACACCTCTCACTGTCCTCCTTTCTCACACCTCTCACTGCCTTCCTCTCCCACACCTCTCACTGTCTTCCTCTCCCACACTTCTCACTGTCTTCCTCTCTCACAACCTCTCACTGTCTTCCTCTCTCCCACCTCTCATTGTCTTCCTGTCTCCCTCCTCTCATTGTCTTCCTCTCTCACACCTCTCACTGTATTCCTCTCTCACACCTCTCACTGTCTTCCTCTCCCACACCTCTCACTGTCTTCCTCTCCCACACTTCTCACTGTCTTCCTCTCTCACACCTCTCTCTGTCTTCCTCTCTCACACCTCTCACGCTCCTCCTCTCTCACACCTCTCACTGACTTCCTCTCTCACACCTCTCACTGTATTCCTCTCTCACACCTCTCACTGTCTTCCTCTCTCACACCTCTCTCTGTCTTCCTCTCTCACACCTCTCATTCTCCTCCTCTCTCACACCTCGCACTGTCCTCCTCTCTCACACCTCTCACTGTCTTCCTCTCCCACACCTCTCACTATCTTCTTTTCTCACACCTCTCACTGTCTTCCTCTCTCACACCTCTCACTGTCTTCCTCTCTCACATCTCTCACTGTCTTCCCCTCTCACTCTTCTCACTGTCGTCCTCTCTCACACCTCTCACTGTCTTCCTCTCTCCCACCTCTCACTGTCTTCCTCTCTCACACCTCTCACTGTCCTCCTTTCTCTCACCTGTTACTGTCTTCTGCTCTCACACCTCTCACTGTCTTCCTCTCTGTCTTCCTCTCTCACATCTCTCACTGTCTTCCTCTCCACCACCTCTCACTGTCTTCCTCTCTCACACCTCTCACTGTCTACCTCTCGCCCACCTCTAACTGTCTTCCTCTCTCACTCTTCTCACTGTCTTGCTCTCTCACTCCTCTCACTGTCTTCCTCTCTCCCACCTCTCACTGTCTTCATCTCTCAAACCTCTCACTGTCTTCATCTCTCCCACATCTCACTGTCTTCCTCACTCACACCTCTCACTGTTTTCCTCGCTCACACCTCTCACTGTCTTCGTCTCTCCCACCTCTCACTGTCCTCCTCTCTCACACCTCTCACTATCTTCCTCTCTCACACCTCTCACTGCCTTCCTCTCTCACACCTCTCACTGTCTTCGTCTCCCCCACCTCTCACTGTCCTCCTCTCTCACACCCCTCACTGTCTTTGCCTCTCACACCTCTCACTGTCCTCCTCTCTCACACATGTCACTGTCTGCCTCTCTCCAACCTCTCACTGTCTTCCTCTCTCCCACCTCTCACTGTCTTCCTCTCTCACACCTCTCACTGTATTCCTCTCTCACACCTCTCACTGTCTTCCTCTCTGACTTCTTCTCTCACACCTCTCACTGTCCTCCTCTGTCACAGCTCTCACTGTCTTCCTCTCTCATACGTCTCACTGTCTTCCTCTATCCCACCTCTCACAGTCTTCCTCTGTCACACCTCACACTCTCCTCCTTTATCACCTCTCTCAGTGTCTAACTCTCTCCCACCTCTCACTTTCTTCCTCTCTGACTCCTCTCACTGGCTTCTTCTCTCCCGCTCTCACTGTCTTCCTCTCTCACACCTCTCACTGTCTTCCTCTCCCACACTTCTCACTGTCTTCCTCTCTCACACCTCTCTCTGTCTTCCTCTCTCACACCTCTCACGCTCCTCCTCTCTCACACCTCTCACTGACTTCCTCTCTCACACCTTTCACTGTCTTCCTCTCTCACACCTCTCACTGTCTTCCTCTCTCACACCTCTCTCTGTCTTCCTCTCTCACACCTCTCACTCTCTCCTCCTCTCTCACACCTCGCACTGTCCTCCTCTCTCACACCTCTCACTGTCTTCCTCTCCCACACCTCTCACTATCTTCTTTTCTCACACCTCTCACTGTCTTCCTCTCTCACCAGTCTCACTGTCTCATTCTCTCCCACCTCTCACTATCTTCCTCTCTCACACCTCTCACTGTCTTCCTCTCTCACACCTCTCACTATCTTCCTCTCTCACACCTCTCTCTGTCTTCCTCTCTCACACCTCCCACTCTCCTCCTCTCTCACACCTCTCACTGTATTCCTCTCTCACACCTCGCACTGTCCACCTCTCTCACACCTCTCACAGTCTTCCTCTCTCACACCTCTCACTGTCATCCTCTCTCACACCTCTCACTGTCCTCCTCTGTCACAGCTCTCACCGTCTTCCTCTCTCTGTCTTCCTCTCTCAGACCTCTCACTATCTTCCTCTCTCACATCTCTCACTGCCTTTCTGTCTCCCACCTCACTCATCATCTCTCCCACCTGTCCACTGTCTTCTGCTCTCACAACTCTCACTGTCTTCCTCTCTCCCAACTCTCACTGTTTTCCTCTTTCACACCTCTCCCTGTCTTCCTCTCTCACACCTCTCACTGTCTCCCTCTCACCACACGTCTCACTGTCTTCCTCTCTCACACCTCTCACTGTCTTCCCCGCTCACACCTCTCACTGTCTTCCTCTCTCACACCTCTCACTGTCTTCCTCTCTCACACCTATCACTGTGTTCCTCTCTCACACCTCTCAGTGTCTTCCTCTCTCACACCTCTCACTGTCTTCCTCTCTCTGTCTTCCTCTCTCACACCTCTCACTGTCTTCCTCTGTCACAGCTCTCACTGTCTTCCTCTCACTGTCTTCCTCTCTCAGACCTCTCACTATCTTCCTCTCTCACATCTCTCACTGCCTTTCTGTCTCCCACCCTACTCATCATCTCTCCCACCTGTCACTGTCTTCTGCTTTCACAACTCTCACTGTCTTCCTCTCTCCCAACTCTCACTGTTTTCCCTCTTTCACACCTCTCCCTGTCTTCCTCTCTCACACCTCTCACTGTCTCCCTCTCACACACGTCTCACTGTGTTCCTCTCTCCCACCTCTCACTGTCGTCCTCTCTCACACCTCTCACTGTCTTCCTCTTCTACACCTCTCACTGTCTTCCTCTCTCCCACCTCTCACTGTCTTCCTCTCTCACACCTCTCACTGTCCTCCTTTCTCTCACCTGTTACTGTCTTCTGCTCTCACACCTCTCACAGTCTTCCTCTCTCACACCTATCACTGTGTTCCTCTCTCACACCTCTCAGTGTCTTCCTCTCTCACACCTCTCACTGACTTCCTCTCTCACACCTCTCACTGTCTTCCTCTCCACCACCTCTCACTGTCTTCCTCTCTCACACCTCTCACTGTCTACCTCTCGCCCACCTCTAACTGTCTTCCTCTCTCACTCTTCTCACTGTCTTGCTCTCTCACTCCTCTCACTGTCTTCCTCTCTCCCACCTCTCACTCTCTTCATCTCTCAAACCTCTCACTGTCTTCCTCTCTCACACCTCTCACTGCATTCCTCTCTCACACCTCTCACTGTCTTCATCTCTCCCACATCTCACTGTCTTCCTCACTCACACCTCTCACTGTTTTCCTCGCTCACACCTCTCACTGTCTTCGTCTCTCCCACCTCTCACTGTCCTCCTCTCTCACACCTCTCACTGTCTTCCTCTCTCACACCTCTCACTGCCCTTCCTCTCTCACACCTCTCACTGTCTTCGTCTCCCCCCACCTCTCACAGTCCTCCTCTCTCACACCCCTCACTGTCTTTGCCTCTCACACCTCTCACTGTCTTCCTCTCTCCCACCTTTCACTGTCCTCCTCTCTCACACATGTCACTGTCTTCCTCTCTCCAACCTCTCACTGTCTTCCTCTCTCCCACCTCTCACTGGCTTCCTCTCTCACACCTCTCACTGTATTCCTCTCTCACACCTCTCACTGTCTTCCTCTCTGACTTCTCTCACACCTCTCACTGTCCTCCTCTGTCACAGCTCTCACTGTCTTCCTCTCTCATACGTCTCACTGTCTTCCTCTGTCACACCTCACACTCTCCTCCTTTATCACCTCTCTCAGTGTCTTCCTCTCTCCCACCTCTCACTGTCTTCCTCTCTGACTCCTCTCACTGGCTTCTTCTCTCCCGCTCTCACTGTCTTCCTCTCTCACACCTCTCACTGTCTTCCTCTCTCACACCTCTCACTGTCCTCCTTTCTCTCTCCTGTTACTCTCTTCTGCTCTCACAACCTCTCACAGTCTTCCTCTCTCACACCTATCACTGTGTTGCTCTCTCACACCTCTCAGTGTCTTCCTCTCTCACACCTCTCACTGTCTTCTGCTCTCACACCTCTCACTGTCTTCTTCTCTCCCACCTCTCACTGTCCTCCTCTCTCCCCCTCTCACTGCCTTCCTCTCTCCCACCTCTCACTCTCTTTCTGTCTCCCACCACTCTCTTCATCTCTCCCACCTCTCACTGTCTTCTGCTTCTCACCTCTCACTGTGTTCCTCTCTCACACCTCTCACTGTCTTCCTCTCTCCCACCTCTCACTGTGTTCCTCTCTCACACCTCTCACTGCCTTCCTCTCTCCCACCTCTCACTGTGTTCCTCTCTCACCCCTCTCACTGTCTTCCTCTCTCCCACCTCTCACTGGCTTCTTCTCTCCCACTTCTCACAGTCTTCCCCTCTCACTCCTCTCACTGTCCTCCTCTCTCACTCCTCTCACTGCCTTTCTCTCTCCCACCTCTCTCTTCATCTTCCCACCTCTCACTGTTTTTCCTCTCACTCCTCTCACTGTCTCCCTCTCTCAAACTCTCACTCTCTTCCTCTGTCAAATTCTCACTGTCTTCCTCTCGCCCTTCTCGCACTGTCTTCCTCGCTCAGACCTCTCACTGTTTTCCTCTCTCAAAATCTCACTGTCTTCCTCTCTCACACCTCTCACTGACTTCCTCTCTCCCACCTCTTACTGTCTTCCTCACTCACACCTCTCACTGTCTTCCTCTCTCACACCTCTCACTGTCCTCCTTTCTCACACCTGTAACTGTCTTCTGCTCTCACACCTCTCATAGTCTTCCTCTCTCACACCTCTCACTGTCCTCCTTTCTCACACCTCTCACTGCCTTCCTCTCCCACACCTCTCACTGTCTTCCTCTCCCACACTTCTCACTGTCTTCCTCTCTCACACCTCTCACTGTCTTCCTCTCTCCCACCTCTCATTGTCTTCCTGTCTCCCTCCTCTCATTGTCTTCCTCTCTCACACCTCTCACTGTATTCCTCTCTCACACCTCTCACTGTCTTCCTCTCCCACACTTCTGACTGTCTTCCTCTCCCACACTTCTCACTGTCTTCCTCTCTCACACCTCTCTCTGTCTTCCTCTCTCACACCTCTCACGCTCCTCCTCTCTCACACCTCTCACTGACTTCCTCTCTCACACCTCTCACTGTACTCCTCTCTCACACCTCTCACTGTCTTCCTCTCTCACACCTCTCTCTGTCTTCCTCTCTCACACCTCTCACTCTCCTCCTCTCTCACACCTCGCACTGTCCTCCTCTCTCACACCTCTCACTGTCTTCCTCTCCCACACCTCTCACTATCTTCTTTTCTCACACCTCTCACTGTCTTCCTCTCTCACCACTCTCACTGTCTCATTCTCTCCCACCTCTCACTATCTTCCTCTCTGCCTCCTCTCACTGTCTTCCTCTCTCACACCTCTCATTGTCTTTCTCTCCCACACTTCTCACTGTCTTCCTCTCTCACACCTCTCACTGTCTTCCTCTCTCCCACCTCTCACTGTCTTCCTCTCTCACACCTCTCACTGTCTTCCTCTCTCACACCTCTCACTATCTTCCTCTCTCACACCTCTCTCTGTCTTCCTCTCTCACACCTCCCACTCTCCTCCTCTCTCACACCTCTCACTGTATTCCTCTCTCACACCTCGCACTGTCCTCCTCTCTCACACCTCTCACAGTCTTCCTCTCTCACACCTCTCACTGTCATCCTCTCTCACACCTCTCACTGTCCTCCTCTGTCACAGCTCTCACTGTCTTCCTCTCTCTGTCTTCCTCTCTCAGACCTTTCACTATCTTCCTCTCTCACATCTCTCACTGCCTTTCTGTCTCCCACCTCACTCATCATCTCTCCCACCTGTCACTGTCTTCTGCTCTCACAACTCTCACTGTCTTCCTCTCTCCCAACTCTCACTGTTTTCCTCTTTCACACCTCTCCCTGTCTTCCTCTCTCACACCTCTCACTGTCCCCCTCTCACACACGTCTCACTGTCTTCCTCTCTCCCACCTCTCACTGTCTTCCTCACTCACACCTCTCACTGTCTTCCTCTCTCACACCTCTCACTGTCCTCCTTTCTCACACCTGTAACTGTCTTCTGCTCTCACACCTCTCATAGTCTTCCTCTCTCACACCTCTCACTGTCCTCCATTCTCACACCTCTCACTGCCTTCCTCTCCCACACCTCTCACTGTCTTCCTCTCCCACACTTCTCAATGTCTTCCTCTCTCACACCTCTCACTGTCTTCCTCTCTCCCACCTCTCATTGTCTTCCTGTCTCCCTCCTCTCATTGTCTTCCTCTCTCACACCTCTCACTGTATTCCTCTCTCACACCTCTCACTGTCTTCCTCTCCCACACCTCTCACTGTCTTCCTCTCCCACACTTCTCACTGTCTTCCTCTCTCACACCTCTCTCTGTCTTCCTCTCTCACACCTCTCACGCTCCTCCTCTCTCACACCTCTCACTGACTTCCTCTCTCACACCTCTCATGGAACTCCTCTCTCACACCTCTCACTGTCTTCCTCTCTCACACCTCTCTCTGTCTTCCTCTCTCACACCTCTCACTCTCCTCCTCTCTCCCAACTCTCACTGTTTTCCGCTTTCACACCTCTCCCTGTCTTCCTCTCTCACACCTCTCACTGTCTCCCTCTCACACACGTCTCACTGTCTTCCTCTCTCCCACCTCTCACTGTCGTCCTCTCTCACACCTCTCACTGTGTTCCTCTCTCACACCTCTCACTGTCTTCCTCTCTCTGTCTTCCTCTCTCACACCTCTCACTGTCTTCCTCTGTCACAGCTCTCACTGTCTTCCTCTCTCTGTCTTCCTCTCTCAGACCTCTCACTATCTTCCTCTCTCACATCTCTCACTGCCTTTCTGTCTCCCACCTCACTCATCATCTCTCCCACCTGTCACTGTCTTCTGCTCTCACAACTCTCACTGTCTTCCTCTCTCACACCTCTCACTGTCTCTCTCTCACACACGTCTCACTGTCTTCCTCTCTCCCACCTCTCACTGTCGTCCTCTCTCACACCTCTCACTGTCTTCCTCTCTTACACCTCTCACTGTCTTCCTCTCTCCCACCTCTCACTGTCTTCCTCTCTCACACCTCTCACTGTCCTCCTTTCTCTCACCTGTTACTGTCTTCTGCTCTCACACCTCTCACAGTCTTCCTCTCTCACACCTATCACTGTGTTCCTCTCTCACACCTCTCAGTGTCTTCCTCTCTCACACCTCTCACTGTCTTCCTCTCTCACACCTCTCACTGCCTTCCTCTCTCACACCTCTCACTGTCTTCGTCTCTCCCACCTCTCACTGTCCTCCTCTCTCACACCCCTCACTGTCTTTGCCTCTCACACCTCTCACTGTCTTCCTCTCTCACACCTCTCACTGTCTTCCTCTCTCCCACCTCTCACTGTCCTCCTCTCTCACACATGTCACTGTCTTCCTCTCTCCAACCTCTCACTGTCTTCCTCTCTCCCACCTTTCACTGTCTTCCTCTCTCACACCTCTCACTGTATTCCTCTCTCACACCTCTCACTGTCTTCCTCTCTGACTTCTTCTCTCACACCTCTCACTGTACTCCTCTGTCACAGCTCTCACTGTCTTCCTCTCTCATACGTCTCACTGTCTTCCTCTATCCCACCTCTCACAGTCTTCCTCTGTCACACCTCACACTCTCCTCCTTTATCACCTCTCTCAGTGTCTTCCTCTCTCCCACCTCTCACTGTCTTCCTCTCTGACTCCTCTCACTGGCTTCTTCTCTCCCGCTCTCACTGTCTTCCTCTCTCACACCTCTCACTGTCTCCCTCTCACACACGTCTCACTGTCTTCCTCACTCCCACCTCTCACTGTCGTCCTCTCTCACATCTCTCACTGTCTTCCTCTCTTACACCTCTCACTGTCTTCCTCTCTCCCACCTCTCACTGTCTTCCTCTCTCACACCTCTCAATGTCCTCCTTTCTCACACCTGTTACTGTCTTCTGCTCTCACACCTCTCACAGTCTTCCTCTCTCACACCTCTCACTGTGTTCCTCTCTCACACCTCTCACTGTCTTCCTCTCTCACACCTCTCACTGTCTTCCTCTCTCACACCTCTCACTGTCTTCTGCTCTCACACCTCTCACTGTCTTCCTCTCTCACACCTCTCACTGTCTTCCTCTCTCACACCTCTCACTGTATTCTGCTCTCACACCTCTCACTCTCTTCCTCTCTCACACCTCTCACTGTTTTCCTCTCTCACACCTCTCACTGTCTTATTCTCTCACACCTCTCACTGCCTCCCGCTCTCCCACCTCTCACAGTCTTCCTCTCGCACACCTCTCACTGTATTCCTCTCTGACACCTCTCACTGTCTTCCTCTCTCACACCTCTCACTGTCTTCCTCTCTCACACCTCTCACTGTATTCCTCTCTGACACCTCTCACTGTCTTCCTCTCTCACACCTCTCACTGTGTTCCTCTCTCACACACGTCACTGTCTTCCTCTCTCCCACCTCTCACTGTCTTCCTCTCTCCCACCTCTCACTGTCTTCCTCTCTCACTCCTCTCACTGGCTTCTTCTCTCCCACCGTTCACAGTCTTCCCCTCTCACTCCTCTCACTGTCGTCCTCTCGCAAACCTCTCACTGTGTTTCTCTCTCCCACCTCTCTCTTCATCTCTCCCACCTCTCACTGTTTTTGCTCTCACACCTCGCACTGTCTTCCTCTCTCAGACCTCTCACTATCTTCCTCTCTCACAACTCTCACTGTCTTCCTCTCTTTCACCTCTCACTGTCCTCCTCTCTCACATCTCTCACTGCCTTTCTGTCTCCCACCTCACTCATCATATCTCCCACCTGTCACTGTCTTCTGCTCTCACAACTCTCACTGTCCTCCTCTCTCACACATGTCACTGTCTTCCTCTCTCCAACCTCTCACTGTCTTCCTCTCTCCCACCTCTCACTGTCTTCCTCTCTCACACCTCTCACTGTATTCCTCTCTCACACCTCTCACTGTCTTCCTCTCTGACTTCTTCTCTCACACCTCTCACTGTCCTCCTCTGTCACAGCTCTCACTGTCTTCCTCTCTCATACGTCTCACTGTCTTCCTCTATCCCACCTCTCACAGTCTTCCTCTGTCACACCTCACACTCTCCTCTTTTATCACCTCTCTCAGTGTCTTCCTCTCTCCCACCTCTCACTGTCTTCCTCTCTGACTCCTCTCACTGGCTTCTTCTCTCCCGCTCTCACTGTCTTCCTCTCTCACACCTCTCACTGTCTCCATCTCACACACGTCTCACTGTCTTCCTCACTCCCACCTCTCACTGTCGTCCTCTCTCACATCTCTCACTGTCTTCCTCTCTTACACCTCTCACTGTCTTCCTCTCTCCCACCTCTCACTGTCTTCCTCTCTCACACCTCTCAATGTCCTCCTTTCTCACACCTGTTACTGTCTTCTGCTCTCACACCTCTCACAGTCTTCCTCTCTCACACCTCTCACTGTGTTCCTCTCTCACAACTCTCACTGTCTTCCTCTCTCACACCTCTCACTGTCTTCCTCTCTCACACCTCTCACTGTCTTCTGCTCTCACACCTCTCACTGTCTTCCTCTCTCACACCTCTCACTGTCTTCCTCTCTCACACCTCTCACTGTATTCTGCTCTCACACCTCTCACTCTCTTCCTCTCTCACACCTCTCACTGTCTTCCTGTCTCACACCTCTCACTGCCTCCCGCTCTCCCACCTCTCACAGTCTTCCTCTCGCACACCTCTCACTGTATTCCTCTCTGACACCTCTCACTGTCTTCCTCTCTCACACGTCTCACTGTCTTCCTCTGTCACAGCTCTCACTGTCTTCCTCTCTCTGTCTTTCTCTCTCAGACCTCTCACTATCTTCCTCTCTCACATCTCTCACTGCCTTTCTGTCTCCCACCTCACTCATCATCTCTCCCACCTGTCACTGTCTTCTGCTCTCACAACTCTCACTGTCTTCCTCTCTCCCAACTCTCACTGTTTTCCTCTTTCACACCTCTCCCTGTCTTCCTCTCTCACACCTCTCACTGTCTCCCTCTCACACACGTCTCACTGTCTTCCTCTCTCCCACCTCTCACTGTCGTCCTCTCTCACACCTCTCACTGTCTTCCTCTCTTACACCTCTCACTGTCTTCCTCTCTCCCACCTCTCACTGTCTTCCTCTCTCACACCTCTCACTGTCCTCCTTTCTCTCACCTGTTACTGTCTTCTGCTCTCACACCTCTCACAGTCTTCCTCTCTCACACCTATCACTGTGTTCCTCTCTCACACCTCTCAGTGTCTTCCTCTCTCACACCTCTCACTGTCTTCCTCTCTCACACCTCTCACTGCCTTCCTCTCTCACACCTCTCACTGTCTTCGTCTCTCCCACCTCTCACTGTCCTCCTCTCTCACACCCCTCACTGTCTTTGCCTCTCACACCTCTCACTGTCTTCCTCTCTCACACCTCTCACTGTCTTCCTCTCTCCCACCTCTCACTGTCCTCCTCTCTCACACATGTCACTGTCTTCCTCTCTCCAACCTCTCACTGTCTTCCTCTCTCCCACCTCTCACTGTCTTCCTCTCTCACACCTCTCACTGTATTCCTCTCTCACACCTCTCACTGTCTTCCTCTCTGACTTCTTCTCTCACACCTCTCACTGTCCTCCTCTGTCACAGCTCTCACTGTCTTCCTCTCTCATACGTCTCACTGTCTTCCTCTATCCCACCTCTCACAGTCTTCCTCTGTCACACCTCACACTCTCCTCCTTTATCACCTCTCTCAGTGTCTTCCTCTCTCCCACCGCTCACTGTCTTCCTCTCTGACTCCTCTCACTGGCTTCTTCTCTCCCGCTCTCACTGTCTTCCTCTCTCACACCTCTCACTGTCTCCATCTCACACGCGTCTCACTGTCTTCCTCACTCCCACCTCTCACTGTCGTCCTCTCTCACATCTCTCACTGTCTTCCTCTCTTACACCTCTCACTGTCTTCCTCTCTCCCACCTCTCACTGTCTTCCTCTCTCACACCTCTCAATGTCCTCCTTTCTCACACCTGTTACTGTCTTCTGCTCTCACACCTCTCACAGTCTTCCTCTCTCACACCTCTCACTGTGTTCCTCTCTCACACCTCTCACTGTCTTCCTCTCTCACACCTCTCACTGTCTTCCTCTCTCACACCTCTCACTGTCTTCTGCTCTCACACCTCTCACTGTCTTCCTCTCTCACACCTCTCACTGTCTTCCTCTCTCACACCTCTCACTGTATTCTGCTCTCACACCTCTCACTCTCTTCCTCTCTCACACCTCTCACTGTCTTCCTCTCTCACACCTCTCACTGTCTTATTCTCTCACACCTCTCACTGCCTCCCGCTCTCCCACCTCTCACAGTCTTCCTCTCGCACACCTCTCACTGTATTCCTCTCTTACACCTCTCACTGTCTTCCTCTCTCCACCTCTCACTGTCTTCCTCTCTCACACCTCTCAATGTCCTCCTTTCTCACACCTGTTACTGTCTTCTGCTCTCACACCTCTCACAGTCTTCCTCTCTCACACCTCTCACTGTGTTCCTCTCTCACACCTCTCACTGTCTTCCTCTCTCACACCTCTCACTGTCTTCCTCTCTCAGACCTCTCACTGTCTTCTGCTCTCACACCTCTCACTGTCTTCCTCTCTCACACCTCTCACTGTCTTCCTCTCTCACACCTCTCACTGTATTCTGCTCTCACACCTCTCACTCTCTTCCTCTCTCACACCTCTCACTGTCTTCCTCTCTCACACCTCTCACTGTCTTATTCTCTCACACCTCTCACTGCCTCCCGCTCTCCCACCTCTCACAGTCTTCCTCTCGCACACCTCTCACTGTATTCCTCTCTGACACCTCTCACTGTCTTCCTCTCTCACACCTCTCACTGTCTTCCTCTGTCACAGCTCTCACTGTCTTCCTCTCTCTGTCTTTCTCTCTCAGACCTCTCACTATCTTCCTCTCTCACATCTCTCACTGCCTTTCTGTCTCCCACCTCACTCATCATCTCTCCCACCTGTCACTGTCTTCTGCTCTCACAACTCTCACTGTCTTCCTCTCTCCCAACTCTCACTGTTTTCCTCTTTCACACCTCTCCCTGTCTTCCTCTCTCACACCTCTCACTGTCTCCCTCTCACACACGTCTCACTGTCTTCCTCTCTCCCACCTCTCACTGTCGTCCTCTCTCACACCTCTCACTGTCTTCCTCTCTTACACCTCTCACTGTCTTCCTCTCTCCCACCTCTCACTGTCTTCCTCTCTCACACCTCTCACTGTCCTCCTTTCTCTCACCTGTTACTGTCTTCTGCTCTCACACCTCTCACAGTCTTCCTCTCTCACACCTATCACTGTGTTCCTCTCTCACACCTCTCAGTGTCTTCCTCTCTCACACCTCTCACTGTCTTCCTCTCTCACACCTCTCACTGCCTTCCTCTCTCACACCTCTCACTGTCTTCGTCTCTCCCACCTCTCACTGTCCTCCTCTCTCACACCCCTCACTGTCTTTGCCTCTCACACCTCTCACTGTCTTCCTCTCTCACACCTCTCACTGTCTTCCTCTCTCCCACCTCTCACTGTCCTCCTCTCTCACACATGTCACTGTCTTCCTCTCTCCAACCTCTCACTGTCTTCCTCTCTCCCACCTCTCACTGTCTTCCTCTCTCACACCTCTCACTGTATTCCTCTCTCACACCTCTCACTGTCTTCCTCTCTGACTTCTTCTCTCACACCTCTCACTGTCCTCCTCTGTCACAGCTCTCACTGTCTTCCTCTCTCATACGTCTCACTGTCTTCCTCTATCCCACCTCTCACTGTCGTCCTCTCTCACATCTCTCACTGTCTTCCTCTCTTACACCTCTCACTGTCTTCCTCTCTCCCACCTCTCACTGTCTTCCTCTCTCACACCTCTCAATGTCCTCCTTTCTCACACCTGTTACTGTCTTCTGCTCTCACACCTCTCACAGTCTTCCTCTCTCACACCTCTCACTGTGTTCCTCTCTCACACCTCTCACTGTCTTCCTCTCTCACACCTCTCACTGTCTTCCTCTCTCACACCTCTCACTGTCTTCTGCTCTCACACCTCTCACTGTCTTCCTCTCTCACACCTCTCACTGTCTTCCTCTCTCACACCTCTCACTGTATTCTGCTCTCACACCTCTCACTCTCTTCCTCTCTCACACCTCTCACTGTCTTCCTCTCTCACACCTCTCACTGTCTTATTCTCTCACACCTCTCACTGCCTCCCGCTCTCCCACCTCTCACAGTCTTCCTCTCGCACACCTCTCACTGTATTCCTCTCTGACACCTCTCACTGTCTTCCTCTCTCACACCTCTCACTGTCTTCCTCTGTCACAGCTCTCACTATCTTCCTCTCTCACATCTCTCACTGCCTTTCTGTCTCCCACCTCACTCATCATCTCTCCCACCTGTCACTGTCTTCTGCTCTCACAACTCTCACTGTCTTCCTCTCTCCCACCTCTCACTGTCTTCCTCTCTCACACCTCTCACTGTCCTCCTTTCTCTCACCTGTTACTGTCTTCTGCTCTCACACGTCTCACAGTCTTCCTCTCTCACACCTATCACTGTGTTCCTCTCTCACACCTCTCAGTGTCTTCCTCTCTCACACCTCTCACTGTCTTCCTCTCTCACACCTCTCACTGCCTTCCTCTCTCACACCTCTCACTGTCTTCGTCTCTCCCACCTCTCACTGTCCTCCTCTCTCACACCCCTCACTGTCTTTGCCTCTCACACCTCTCACTGTCTTCCTCTCTCACACCTCTCACTGTCTTCCTCTCTCCCACCTCTCACTGTCCTCCTCTCTCACACATGTCACTGTCTTTCTCTCTCCAACCTCTCACTGTATTCCTCTCTCACACCTCTCACTGTCTTCCTCTCTGACTTCTTCTCTCACACCTCTCACTGTCCTCCTCTGTCACAGCTCTCACTGTCTTCCTCTCTCATACGTCTCACTGTCTTCCTCTATCCCACCTCTCACAGTCTTCCTCTGTCACACCTCACACTCTCCTGCTTTATCACCTCTCTCTGTGTCTTCCTCTCTCCCACCTCTCACTGTCTTCCTCTCTGACACCTCTCACTGGCTTCTTCTCTCCCGCTCTCACTGTCTTCCTCTCTCACACCTCTCACTGTCTCCATCTCACACGCGTCTCACTGTCTTCCTCACTCCCACCTCTCACTGTCGTCCTCTCTCACATCTCTCACTGTCTTCCTCTCTTACACCTCTCACTGTCTTCCTCTCTCCCACCTCTCACTGTCTTCCTCTCTCACACCTCTCAATGTCCTCCTTTCTCACACCTGTTACTGTCTTCTGCTCTCACACCTCTCACAGTCTTCCTCTCTCACACCTCTCACTGTGTTCCTCTCTCACACCTCTCACTGTCTTCCTCTCTCACACCTCTCACTGTCTTCCTCTCTCACACCTCTCACTGTCTTCTGCTCTCACACCTCTCACTGTCTTCCTCTCTCACACCTCTCACTGTCTTCCTCTCTCACACCTCTCACTGTATTCTGCTCTCACACCTCTCACTCTCTTCCTCTCTCACACCTCTCACTGTCTTCCTCTCTCACACCTCTCACTGTCTTATTCTCACACACCTCTCACTGCCTCCCGCTCTCCCACCTCTCACAGTCTTCCTCTCGCACACCTCTCACTGTATTCCTCTCTGACACCTCTCACTGTCTTCCTCTCTCACACCTCTCACTGTCTTCCTCTCTCACACCTCTCACTGTATTCCTCTCTGACACCTCTCACTGTCTTCCTCTCTCACACCTCTCACTGTCTTCCTCTCTCACACACGTCACTGTCTTCCTCTCTCCCACCTCTCACTGTCTTCCTCTCTCCCACCTCTCACTGTCTTCCTCTCTCACTCCTCTCACTGGCTTCTTCTCTCCCACCGTTCACAGTCTTCCCCTCTCACTCCTCTCACTGTCGTCCTCTCGCACACCTCTCACTGTGTTTCTCTCTCCCACCTCTCTCTTCATCTCTCCCACCTCTCACTGTTTTTGCTCTCACACCTCGCACTGTCTTCCTCTCTCAGACCTCTCACTATCTTCCTCTCTCACAACTCTCACTGTCTTCCTCTCTTTCACCTCTCACTGTCCTCCTCTCTCAGATCTCTCACTGCCTTTCTGTCTCCCACCTCACTCATCATATCTCCCACCTGTCACTGTCTTCTGCTCTCACAACTCTCACTGTCCTCCTCTCTCACACATGTCACTGTCTTCCTCTCTCCAACCTCTCACTGTCTTCCTCTCTCCCACCTCTCACTGTCTTCCTCTCTCACACCTCTCACTGTATTCCTCTCTCACACCTCTCACTGTCTTCCTCTCTGACTTCTTCTCTCACACCACTCACTGTCCTCCTCTGTCACAGCTCTCACTGTCTTCCTCTCTCATACGTCTCACTGTCTTCCTCTATCCCACCTCTCACAGTCTTCCTCTGTCACACCTCACACTCTCCTCCTTTATCACCTCTCTCAGTGTCTTCCTCTCTCCCACCTCTCACTGTCTTCCTCTCTGACTCCTCTCACTGGCTTCTTCTCTCCCGCTCTCACTGTCTTCCTCTCTCACACCTCTCACTGTCTCCATCTCACACACGTCTCACTGTCTTCCTCACTCCCACCTCACACTGTCGTCCTCTCTCACATCTCTCACTGTCTTCCTCTCTTACACCTCTCACTGTCTTCCTCTCTCCCACCTCTCACTGGCTTCTTCTCTCCCACCGTTCACAGTCTTCCCCTCTCACTCCTCTCACTGTCGTCCTCTCGCACACCTCTCACTGTGTTTCTCTCTCCCACCTCTCTCTTCATCTCTCCCAACTCTCACTGTTTTCCTCTTTCACACCTCTCACTGTCTTCCTCTCTCTGACCTCTCACTGTCTCCCTCTCACACACGTCTCACTGTCTTCCTCACTCCCACCTCTCACTGTCCTCCTCTCTCACACATGTCACTGTCTTTCTCTCTCCAACCTCTCACTGTATTCCTCTCTCACACCTCTCACTGTCTTCCTCTCTGACTTCTTCTCTCACACCTCTCACTGTCCTCCTCTGTCACAGCTCTCACTGTCTTCCTCTCTCATACGTCTCACTGTCTTCCTCTATCCCACCTCTCACAGTCTTCCTCTGTCACACCTCACACTCTCCTGCTTTATCACCTCTCTCAGTGTCTTCCTCTCTCCCACCTCTCACTGTCTTCCTCTCTGACACCTCTCACTGGCTTCTTCTCTCCCGCTCTCACTGTCTTCCTCTCTCACACCTCTCACTGTCTCCATCTCACACGCGTCTCACTGTCTTCCTCACTCCCACCTCTCACTGTCGTCCTCTCTCACATCTCTCACTGTCTTCCTCTCTTACACCTCTCACTGTCTTCCTCTCTCCCACCTCTCACTGTCTTCCTCTCTCACACCTCTCAATGTCCTCCTTTCTCACACCTGTTACTGTCTTCTGCTCTCACACCTCTCACAGTCTTCCTCTCTCACACCTCTCACTGTGTTCCTCTCTCACACCTCTCACTGTATTCCTCTCTGACACCTCTCACTGTCTTCCTCTCTCACACCTCTCACTGTCTTCCCCTCTCACACACGTCACTGTCTTCCTCTCTCCCACCTCTCACTGTCTTCCTCTCTCCCACCTCTCACTGTCTTCCTCTCTCACTCCTCTCACTGGCTTCTTCTCTCCCACCGTTCACAGTCTTCCCCTCTCACTCCTCTCACTGTCGTCCTCTCGCACACCTCTCACTGTGTTTCTCTCTCCCACCTCTCTCTTCATCTCTCCCACCTCTCACTGTTTTTGCTCTCACACCTCGCACTGTCTTCCTCTCTCAGACCTCTCACTATCTTCCTCTCTCACAACTCTCACTGTCTTCCTCTCTTTCACCTCTCACTGTCCTCCTCTCTCACATCTCTCACTGCCTTTCTGTCTCCCACCTCACTCATCATATCTCCCACCTGTCACTGTCTTCTGCTCTCACAACTCTCACTGTCCTCCTCTCTCACACATGTCACTGTCTTCCTCTCTCCAACCTCTCACTGTCTTCCTCTCTCCCACCTCTCACTGTCTTCCTCTCTCACACCTCTCACTGTATTCCTCTCTCACACCTCTCACTGTCTTCCTCTCTGACTTCTTCTCTCACACCACTCACTGTCCTCCTCTGTCACAGCTCTCACTGTCTTCCTCTCTCATACGTCTCACTGTCTTCCTCTATCCCACCTCTCACAGTCTTCCTCTGTCACACCTCACACTCTCCTCCTTTATCACCTCTCTCAGTGTCTTCCTCTCTCCCACCTCTCACTGTCTTCCTCTCTGACTCCTCTCACTGGCTTCTTCTCTCCCGCTCTCACTGTCTTCCTCTCTCACACCTCTCACTGTCTCCATCTCACACACGTCTCACTGTCTTCCTCACTCCCACCTCTCACTGTCGTCCTCTCTCACATCTCTCACTGTCTTCCTCTCTTACACCTCTCACTGTCTTCCTCTCTCCCACCTCTCACTGGCTTCTTCTCTCCCACCGTTCACAGTCTTCCCCTCTCACTCCTCTCACTGTCGTCCTCTCGCACACCTCTCACTGTGTTTCTCTCTCCCACCTCTCTCTTCATCTCTCCCAACTCTCACTGTTTTCCTCTTTCACACCTCTCACTGTCTTCCTCTCTCTGACCTCTCACTGTCTCCCTCTCACACACGTCTCACTGTCTTCCTCACTCCCACCTCTCACTGTCGTCCTCTCTCACACCTCTCACTGTCTTCCTCTCTCCCACCTCTCACTGTCTTCCTCTCTCACACCTCTCAATGTCCTCCTTTCTCACACCTGTTACTGTCTTCTGCTCTCACACCTCTCACAGTCTTCCTCTCTCACACCTCTCACTGTGTTCCTCTCTCACACCTCTCACTGTCTTCCTCTCTCACACCTCTCACTGTCTTCCTCTCTCACACCTCTCACTGTCTTCTGCTCTCACACCTCTCACTGTCTTCCTCTCTCACACCTCTCACTGTCTTCCTCTCTCACACCTCTCACTGTATTCTGCTCTCACACCTCTCACTCTCTTCCTCTCTCACACCTCTCACTGTCTTCCTCTCTCACACCTCTCACTGTCTTATTCTCTCACACCTCTCACTGCCTCCCGCTCTCCCACCTCTCACAGTCTTCCTCTCGCACACCTCTCACTGTATTCCTCTCTTACACCTCTCACTGTCTTCCTCTCTCCCACCTCTCACTGTCTTCCTCTCTCACACCTCTCAATGTCCTCCTTTCTCACACCTGTTACTGTCTTCTGCTCTCACACCTCTCACAGTCTTCCTCTCTCACACCTCTCACTGTGTTCCTCTCTCAAACCTCTCACTGTCTTCCTCTCTCAGACCTCTCACTGTCTTCTGCTCTCACACCTCTCACTGTCTTCCTCTCTCACACCTCTCACTGTCTTCCTCTCTCACACCTCTCACTGTATTCTGCTCTCACACCTCTCACTCTCCTCTCTCACACCTCTCACTGTCTTCCTCTCTCACACCTCTCACTGTCTTATTCTCTCACACCTCTCACTGCCTCCCGCTCTCCCACCTCTCACAGTCTTCCTCTCGCACACCTCTCACTGTATTCCTCTCTGACACCTCTCACTGTCTTCCTCTCTCACACCTCTCACTGTCTTCCTCTGTCACAGCTCTCACTGTCTTCCTCTCTCTGTCTTTCTCTCTCACACCTCTCACTATCTTCCTCTCTCACATCTCTCACTGCCTTTCTGTCTCCCACCTCACTCATCATCTCTCCCACCTGTCACTGTCTTCTGCTCTCACAACTCTCACTGTCTTCCTCTCTCCCAACTCTCACTGTTTTCCTCTTTCACACCTCTCCCTGTCTTCCTCTCTCACACCTCTCACTGTCTCCCTCTCACACACGTCTCACTGTCTTCCTCTCTCCCACCTCTCACTGTCGTCCTCTCTCACACCTCTCACTGTCTTCCTCTCTTACACCTCTCACTGTCTTCCTCTCTCCCACCTCTCACTGTCTTCCTCTCTCACACCTCTCACTGTCCTCCTTTCTCTCACCTGTTACTGTCTTCTGCTCTCACACCTCTCACAGTCTTCCTCTCTCACACCTATCACTGTGTTCCTCTCTCACACCTCTCAGTGTCTTCCTCTCTCACACCTCTCACTGTCTTCCTCTCTCACACCTCTCACTGCCTTCCTCTCTCACACCTCTCACTGTCTTCGTCTCTCCCACCTCTCACTGTCCTCCTCTCTCACACCCCTCACTGTCTTTGCCTCTCACACCTCTCACTGTCTTCCTCTCTCACACCTCTCACTGTCTTCCTCTCTCCCACCTCTCACTGTCCTCCTCTCTCACACATGTCACTGTCTTCCTCTCTCCAACCTCTCACTGTCTTCCTCTCTCCCACCTCTCACTGTCTTCCTCTCTCACACCTCTCACTGTATTCCTCTCTCACACCTCTCACTGTCTTCCTCTCTGACTTCTTCTCTCACACCTCTCACTGTCCTCCTCTGTCACAGCTCTCACTGTCTTCCTCTCTCATACGTCTCACTGTCTTCCTCTATCCCACCTCTCACAGTCTTCCTCTGTCACACCTCACACTCTCCTCCTTTATCACCTCTCTCAGTGTCTTCCTCTCTCCCACCTCTCACTGTCTTCCTCTCTGACTCCTCTCACTGGCTTCTTCTCTCCCGCTCTCACTGTCTTCCTCTCTCACACCTCTCACTGTCTCCATCTCACACGCGTCTCACTGTCTTCCTCACTCCCACCTCTCACTGTCGTCCTCTCTCACATCTCTCACTGTCTTCCTCTCTTACACCTCTCACTGTCTTCCTCTCTCCCACCTCTCACTGTCTTCCTCTCTCACACCTCTCAATGTCCTCCTTTCTCACACCTGTTACTGTCTTCTGCTCTCACACCTCTCACAGTCTTCCTCTCTCACACCTCTCACTGTGTTCCTCTCTCACACCTCTCACTGTCTTCCTCTCTCAAACCTCTCACTGTCTTCCTCTCTCACACCTCTCACTGTCTTCTGCTCTCACACCTCTCACTGTCTTCCTCTCTCACACCTCTCACTGTCTTCCTCTCTCACACCTCTCACTGTATTCTGCTCTCACACCTCTCACTCTCTTCCTCTCTCACACCTCTCACTGTCTTCCTCTCTCACACCTCTCACTGTCTTATTCTCTCACACCTCTCACTGCCTCCCGCTCTCCCACCTCTCACAGTCTTCCTCTCGCACACCTCTCACTGTATTCCTCTCTGACACCTCTCACTGTCTTCCTCTCTCACACCTCTCACTGTCTTCCTCTGTCACAGCTCTCACTATCTTCCTCTCTCACATCTCTCACTGCCTTTCTGTCTCCCACCTCACTCATCATCTCTCCCACCTGTCACTGTCTTCTGCTCTCACAACTCTCACTGTCTTCCTCTCTCCCACCTCTCACTGTCTTCCTCTCTCACACCTCTCACTGTCCTCCTTTCTCTCACCTGTTACTGTCTTCTGCTCTCACACCTCTCACTGCCTTCCTCTCTCACACCTCTCACTGTCTTCGTCTCTCCCACCTCTCACTGTCCTCCTCTCTCACACCCCTCACTGTCTTTGCCTCTCACACCTCTCACTGTCTTCCTCTCTCACACCTCTCACTGTCTTCCTCTCTCCCACCTCTCACTGTCCTCCTCTCTCACACATGTCACTGTCTTCCTCTCTCCAACCTCTCACTGTCTTCCTCTCTCCCACCTTTCACTGTCTTCCTCTCTCACACCTCTCACTGTATTCCTCTCTCACACCTCTCACTGTCTTCCTCTCTGACTTCTTCTCTCACACCTCTCACTGTACTCCTCTGTCACAGCTCTCACTGTCTTCCTCTCTCATACGTCTCACTGTCTTCCTCTATCCCACCTCTCACAGTCTTCCTCTGTCACAACCTCACACTCTCCTCCTTTATCACCTCTCTCAGTGTCTTCCTCTCTCCCACCTCTCACTGTCTTCCTCTCTGACTCCTCTCACTGGCTTCTTCTCTCCCGCTCTCACTGTCTTCCTCTCTCACACCTCTCACTGTCTCCCTCTCACACACGTCTCACTGTCTTCCTCACTCCCACCTCTCACTGTCGTCCTCTCTCACATCTCTCACTGTCTTCCTCTCTTACACCTCTCACTGTCTTCCTCTCTCCCACCTCTCACTGTCTTCCTCTCTCACACCTCTCAATGTCCTCCTTTCTCACACCTGTTACTGTCTTCTGCTCTCACACCTCTCACAGTCTTCCTCTCTCACACCTCTCACTGTGTTCCTCTCTCACACCTCTCACTGTCTTCCTCTCTCACACCTCTCACTGTCTTCCTCTCTCACACCTCTCACTGTCTTCTGCTCTCACACCTCTCACTGTCTTCCTCTCTCACACCTCTCACTGTCTTCCTCTCTCACACCTCTCACTGTATTCTGCTCTCACACCTCTCACTCTCTTCCTCTCTCACACCTCTCACTGTTTTCCTCTCTCACACCTCTCACTGTCTTATTCTCTCACACCTCTCACTGCCTCCCGCTCTCCCACCTCTCACAGTCTTCCTCTCGCACACCTCTCACTGTATTCCTCTCTGACACCTCTCACTGTCTTCCTCTCTCACACCTCTCACTGTCTTCCTCTCTCACACCTCTCACTGTATTCCTCTCTGACACCTCTCACTGTCTTCCTCTCTCACACCTCTCACTGTGTTCCTCTCTCACACACGTCACTGTCTTCCTCTCTCCCACCTCTCACTGTCTTCCTCTCTCCCACCTCTCACTGTCTTCCTCTCTCACTCCTCTCACTGGCTTCTTCTCTCCCACCGTTCACAGTCTTCCCCTCTCACTCCTCTCACTGTCGTCCTCTCGCAAACCTCTCACTGTGTTTCTCTCTCCCACCTCTCTCTTCATCTCTCCCACCTCTCACTGTTTTTGCTCTCACACCTCGCACTGTCTTCCTCTCTCAGACCTCTCACTATCTTCCTCTCTCACAACTCTCACTGTCTTCCTCTCTTTCACCTCTCACTGTCCTCCTCTCTCACATCTCTCACTGCCTTTCTGTCTCCCACCTCACTCATCATATCTCCCACCTGTCACTGTCTTCTGCTCTCACAACTCTCACTGTCCTCCTCTCTCACACATGTCACTGTCTTCCTCTCTCCAACCTCTCACTGTCTTCCTCTCTCCCACCTCTCACTGTCTTCCTCTCTCACACCTCTCACTGTATTCCTCTCTCACACCTCTCACTGTCTTCCTCTCTGACTTCTTCTCTCACACCTCTCACTGTCCTCCTCTGTCACAGCTCTCACTGTCTTCCTCTCTCATACGTCTCACTGTCTTCCTCTATCCCACCTCTCACAGTCTTCCTCTGTCACACCTCACACTCTCCTCTTTTATCACCTCTCTCAGTGTCTTCCTCTCTCCCACCTCTCACTGTCTTCCTCTCTGACTCCTCTCACTGGCTTCTTCTCTCCCGCTCTCACTGTCTTCCTCTCTCACACCTCTCACTGTCTCCATCTCACACACGTCTCACTGTCTTCCTCACTCCCACCTCTCACTGTCGTCCTCTCTCACATCTCTCACTGTCTTCCTCTCTTACACCTCTCACTGTCTTCCTCTCTCCCACCTCTCACTGTCTTCCTCTCTCACACCTCTCAATGTCCTCCTTTCTCACACCTGTTACTGTCTTCTGCTCTCACACCTCTCACAGTCTTCCTCTCTCACACCTCTCACTGTGTTCCTCTCTCACAACTCTCACTGTCTTCCTCTCTCACACCTCTCACTGTCTTCCTCTCTCACACCTCTCACTGTCTTCTGCTCTCACACCTCTCACTGTCTTCCTCTCTCACACCTCTCACTGTCTTCCTCTCTCACACCTCTCACTGTATTCTGCTCTCACACCTCTCACTCTCTTCCTCTCTCACACCTCTCACTGTCTTCCTGTCTCACACCTCTCACTGCCTCCCGCTCTCCCACCTCTCACAGTCTTCCTCTCGCACACCTCTCACTGTATTCCTCTCTGACACCTCTCACTGTCTTCCTCTCTCACACGTCTCACTGTCTTCCTCTGTCACAGCTCTCACTGTCTTCCTCTCTCTGTCTTTCTCTCTCAGACCTCTCACTATCTTCCTCTCTCACATCTCTCACTGCCTTTCTGTCTCCCACCTCACTCATCATCTCTCCCACCTGTCACTGTCTTCTGCTCTCACAACTCTCACTGTCTTCCTCTCTCCCAACTCTCACTGTTTTCCTCTTTCACACCTCTCCCTGTCTTCCTCTCTCACACCTCTCACTGTCTCCCTCTCACACACGTCTCACTGTCTTCCTCTCTCCCACCTCTCACTGTCGTCCTCTCTCACACCTCTCACTGTCTTCCTCTCTTACACCTCTCACTGTCTTCCTCTCTCCCACCTCTCACTGTCTTCCTCTCTCACACCTCTCACTGTCCTCCTTTCTCTCACCTGTTACTGTCTTCTGCTCTCACACCTCTCACAGTCTTCCTCTCTCACACCTATCACTGTGTTCCTCTCTCACACCTCTCAGTGTCTTCCTCTCTCACACCTCTCACTGTCTTCCTCTCTCACACCTCTCACTGCCTTCCTCTCTCACACCTCTCACTGTCTTCGTCTCTCCCACCTCTCACTGTCCTCCTCTCTCACACCCCTCACTGTCTTTGCCTCTCACACCTCTCACTGTCTTCCTCTCTCACACCTCTCACTGTCTTCCTCTCTCCCACCTCTCACTGTCCTCCTCTCTCACACATGTCACTGTCTTCCTCTCTCCAACCTCTCACTGTCTTCCTCTCTCCCACCTCTCACTGTCTTCCTCTCTCACACCTCTCACTGTATTCCTCTCTCACACCTCTCACTGTCTTCCTCTCTGACTTCTTCTCTCACACCTCTCACTGTCCTCCTCTGTCACAGCTCTCACTGTCTTCCTCTCTCATACGTCTCACTGTCTTCCTCTATCCCACCTCTCACAGTCTTCCTCTGTCACACCTCACACTCTCCTCCTTTATCACCTCTCTCAGTGTCTTCCTCTCTCCCACCGCTCACTGTCTTCCTCTCTGACTCCTCTCACTGGCTTCTTCTCTCCCGCTCTCACTGTCTTCCTCTCTCACACCTCTCACTGTCTCCATCTCACACGCGTCTCACTGTCTTCCTCACTCCCACCTCTCACTGTCGTCCTCTCTCACATCTCTCACTGTCTTCCTCTCTTACACCTCTCACTGTCTTCCTCTCTCCCACCTCTCACTGTCTTCCTCTCTCACACCTCTCAATGTCCTCCTTTCTCACACCTGTTACTGTCTTCTGCTCTCACACCTCTCACAGTCTTCCTCTCTCACACCTCTCACTGTGTTCCTCTCTCACACCTCTCACTGTCTTCCTCTCTCACACCTCTCACTGTCTTCCTCTCTCACACCTCTCACTGTCTTCTGCTCTCACACCTCTCACTGTCTTCCTCTCTCACACCTCTCACTGTCTTCCTCTCTCACACCTCTCACTGTATTCTGCTCTCACACCTCTCACTCTCTTCCTCTCTCACACCTCTCACTGTCTTCCTCTCTCACACCTCTCACTGTCTTATTCTCTCACACCTCTCACTGCCTCCCGCTCTCCCACCTCTCACAGTCTTCCTCTCGCACACCTCTCACTGTATTCCTCTCTTACACCTCTCACTGTCTTCCTCTCTCCCACCTCTCACTGTCTTCCTCTCTCACACCTCTCAATGTCCTCCTTTCTCACACCTGTTACTGTCTTCTGCTCTCACACCTCTCACAGTCTTCCTCTCTCACACCTCTCACTGTGTTCCTCTCTCACACCTCTCACTGTCTTCCTCTCTCACACCTCTCACTGTCTTCCTCTCTCAGACCTCTCACTGTCTTCTGCTCTCACACCTCTCACTGTCTTCCTCTCTCACACCTCTCACTGTCTTCCTCTCTCACACCTCTCACTGTATTCTGCTCTCACACCTCTCACTCTCTTCCTCTCTCACACCTCTCACTGTCTTCCTCTCTCACACCTCTCACTGTCTTATTCTCTCACACCTCTCACTGCCTCCCGCTCTCCCACCTCTCACAGTCTTCCTCTCGCACACCTCTCACTGTATTCCTCTCTGACACCTCTCACTGTCTTCCTCTCTCACACCTCTCACTGTCTTCCTCTGTCACAGCTCTCACTGTCTTCCTCTCTCTGTCTTTCTCTCTCAGACCTCTCACTATCTTCCTCTCTCACATCTCTCACTGCCTTTCTGTCTCCCACCTCACTCATCATCTCTCCCACCTGTCACTGTCTTCTGCTCTCACAACTCTCACTGTCTTCCTCTCTCCCAACTCTCACTGTTTTCCTCTTTCACACCTCTCCCTGTCTTCCTCTCTCACACCTCTCACTGTCTCCCTCTCACACACGTCTCACTGTCTTCCTCTCTCCCACCTCTCACTGTCGTCCTCTCTCACACCTCTCACTGTCTTCCTCTCTTACACCTCTCACTGTCTTCCTCTCTCCCACCTCTCACTGTCTTCCTCTCTCACACCTCTCACTGTCCTCCTTTCTCTCACCTGTTACTGTCTTCTGCTCTCACACCTCTCACAGTCTTCCTCTCTCACACCTATCACTGTGTTCCTCTCTCACACCTCTCAGTGTCTTCCTCTCTCACACCTCTCACTGTCTTCCTCTCTCACACCTCTCACTGCCTTCCTCTCTCACACCTCTCACTGTCTTCGTCTCTCCCACCTCTCACTGTCCTCCTCTCTCACACCCCTCACTGTCTTTGCCTCTCACACCTCTCACTGTCTTCCTCTCTCACACCTCTCACTGTCTTCCTCTCTCCCACCTCTCACTGTCCTCCTCTCTCACACATGTCACTGTCTTCCTCTCTCCAACCTCTCACTGTCTTCCTCTCTCCCACCTCTCACTGTCTTCCTCTCTCACACCTCTCACTGTATTCCTCTCTCACACCTCTCACTGTCTTCCTCTCTGACTTCTTCTCTCACACCTCTCACTGTCCTCCTCTGTCACAGCTCTCACTGTCTTCCTCTCTCATACGTCTCACTGTCTTCCTCTATCCCACCTCTCACTGTCGTCCTCTCTCACATCTCTCACTGTCTTCCTCTCTTACACCTCTCACTGTCTTCCTCTCTCCCACCTCTCACTGTCTTCCTCTCTCACACCTCTCAATGTCCTCCTTTCTCACACCTGTTACTGTCTTCTGCTCTCACACCTCTCACAGTCTTCCTCTCTCACACCTCTCACTGTGTTCCTCTCTCACACCTCTCACTGTCTTCCTCTCTCACACCTCTCACTGTCTTCCTCTCTCACACCTCTCACTGTCTTCTGCTCTCACACCTCTCACTGTCTTCCTCTCTCACACCTCTCACTGTCTTCCTCTCTCACACCTCTCACTGTATTCTGCTCTCACACCTCTCACTCTCTTCCTCTCTCACACCTCTCACTGTCTTCCTCTCTCACACCTCTCACTGTCTTATTCTCTCACACCTCTCACTGCCTCCCGCTCTCCCACCTCTCACAGTCTTCCTCTCGCACACCTCTCACTGTATTCCTCTCTGACACCTCTCACTGTCTTCCTCTCTCACACCTCTCACTGTCTTCCTCTGTCACAGCTCTCACTATCTTCCTCTCTCACATCTCTCACTGCCTTTCTGTCTCCCACCTCACTCATCATCTCTCCCACCTGTCACTGTCTTCTGCTCTCACAACTCTCACTGTCTTCCTCTCTCCCACCTCTCACTGTCTTCCTCTCTCACACCTCTCACTGTCCTCCTTTCTCTCACCTGTTACTGTCTTCTGCTCTCACACGTCTCACAGTCTTCCTCTCTCACACCTATCACTGTGTTCCTCTCTCACACCTCTCAGTGTCTTCCTCTCTCACACCTCTCACTGTCTTCCTCTCTCACACCTCTCACTGCCTTCCTCTCTCACACCTCTCACTGTCTTCGTCTCTCCCACCTCTCACTGTCC
>NW_027275564.1:0-55940 GCF_030028105.1 Mobula birostris | reverse complement strand
CTTCCTCCCCTCTCACCAGAAACTTTCTCCCCTCCCACCAGAAACTTTCTCCCTCTCTCACCAGAAACTTTTCCCCCTCACACCAGAAACTTCCTCCCCTCCCACCAGAAACTTTCTCCCCTCCCACCAGAAACTTTCTTCCTCTCCCACCAGAAACTTTCTCCTCTCACACGAGAAACTTTCTCCTCTCACACCAGAAACTTTCTCCCCTCCCACCAGAAACTTTCTCCCCCTCTCACCAGAAACTTCCGCCCCCTCTCACCAGAAACTTTCTCCCCCCCTCCAGAAACTTTCTCCCCTCCCACCAGAAAATTTCTCCCCCTCTCACCAGAAACTTTCTCCTTTCTCACCAGAAACTTTCTCCCTCCTTCACCAGAAACTTTCTCCCCCACACCAGCAACATTCTCCCCTCACACCAGAAACTTTCTCCCCCTCCCACCAGAAACTTTCTCCCCCCCAACAGAAACTGTTTCCCCTCGCATCAGAAACTTTCTCCCCCTCTCACCAGAAACTTTCTCTCCCTCCCACCAGAAACGTTCTCCCCTCCTATCAGAAACATTCTCCCCTGCCCGCAGAAACTTTCTCCCATCCCACCAGAAACTTTCTCCCCTCCCACCAGAAACTTTCTCCCTCTCCCACCAGAAACTTTCCCCATCACACCAGAAACTTTCTCCTCTCTCACCAGAAACATTCTCCTTTCTCACCAGAAATTTTCTCCTCTCACACCAGAAACTCCCTCCCCTCCCACCTGAAACTTTCTCCCCGCCCACCAGCAACTTTCTCCCAATCCCACCAGAAACTTCCTCCCCTCTCACCAGAAACTTTCTCCCCTCCCACCAGAAACTTTCTCTCTCTCTCTAATCTGAAACTTTCTCCCCTCCCACCAGAAACTTTCTCCCTCTCTCACCTGAAACTTTTCCCCCTCACACCAGAAACTTCCTCCCCTCCCACCATAAACTTTCCCCCTCCAACCAGAAACTTTCTTCCCCTCCCACAAGAAACATCCTCCTCTCTCACCCAAAATTTTCTCTGCTACCACCGGAAATTTTCTACTTCTCTCACCAGAAACTTTCTCCCCTCCCACCAGAAACATTCTTCCTCTCCCACAAGAAACTTTCTCCTCTCACACGAAAAGCTTTCTCCTCTCACACCAGAAACTTTCTCCCCCTCTCACCAGAAACTTTCTCCTTTCTCACCAGAAACTTTCTCCCTCTTTCACCAGAAACTTTCTCCCCCTCACCAGAAACATTCTCCCCTCACACCAGAAATTTTCTCCCCCTCTCACCAGAAACTTTCTCCTTTCTCACCAGAAACTTTCTCCCTCTTTCACCAGAAACTTTCTCCCCCTCACCAGAAACATTCTCCCCTCACACCAGAAACTTTCTCCCCCTCCCACCAGAAACGTTCTCCCCTCCTATCAGAAACGTTCTCCCCCTGCCACCAGAAACTTTCTCCCCTTCTCAGCAGAAACTTTCTCCCTCTCACACCAGAAACATTCCCCCCTCACACCAAAAAGTTTCTCCTCTTACACCAGAAACATTCTCTCCTCCCACCAGAAACGTTCTCCCTCTCCCACCAGAAACTTTTCCCCTCACACCAGAAACTTTCTCCTCTCTCACCAGAAACTTTCTCCTGTCACACCAGAAACTGCCTCCCCTCCCACCAGAATCTTTCTCCCCCTGTCACCAGAAACTTTTCCCCCTCACACCAGAAACTTGCTCTCCTCACGCCAGATACTTTCTCCCCCTTTCACCAGAAACTTCTTCCCCTCCCACCAGAAACATTCTCCCCCCCCACCAGAAACTTTCTCCCCCTCCCACCAGAAGCTTTCTCCCTCTCCCACCAGAAAGTTTCTCTCTCTCCCACCAGAAACTTTCTCCCTCTCTCACCAGAAACTTTCTCCCCTCCCACCAGAAACTGTCCCCTCTCTCACCAGAAACTTTCTCCTGTCACACCCGAAACTTCATCCACTCCCACCAGAAACTTCCTCCCTTCTCATCAAAAACTTTCTCTCCTCCCACCAGAAACATTCTCTCCTCACACCAGAAAATTTCTCTCTCTCTCAGCAGAAATTTTCTCCCCTCCCACCAGAAACTTTCTCCCCCTCCCACCAGAAACTTTCTCCCCTCCTATCAGAAACTTTCTCCCCCTCCCAGCAGAAACTTTCTCCCCCTCCCACCAGAAACTTTCTCCCCTCCCGCCAGAAACTTTCTCCCTTTTCCACCAGAAACTTTCTCCCCCTGTCACCAGAAACTTTTCCCCCTCACACCGGAAACTTTCTCCCCTCCCGCCAGAAACTTTCTCCCCTTCCCACCAGAAACTTTCTCCCCCTGTCACCAGAAACTTTTCCCCCTGCCAGCAGAAACTTTCTCCCATCCCACCAGAAACTTTCTCCCACTCTCACCAGAAGCTTCTTCCCCCTCCCACCAGAAACTTTCTCCCTCTCTCACTAGAAAATTTCTCCCTCACCCACCAGAAACATTCTCCCCTTCTCACCAGAAACTTTCTCTCTCTCCCACCAGAAACTTTTCCCCTTCACACCAGAAACTTTCTCCGCTTCCACCAGAAGCTTTCCCCCTCTCGCACCAGATACTTTCTGCTGTCACACCAGAAACTTTCTCCCCTCTCACCAGAAACTTTCTCCGTCTCCCACCAGAAACTTCCCCCCCTCACACCAGAAACTTTCTCTCCTCCCACCAGAAACTTTCTCCTCTCTCACAACTTTTCCCCCTCAGACCAGAAACTTTCTCCTCTCTCACCAGAAACTTCCACTCCTCCCACCAGAAACTTTCTCCCTCTCTCACCAGCAACTTTTCCCCCTCACACCAGAAAGTTTTACCCCCTCCCACCATTAACTTTCTCAACCTCCAACCAGAAACTTTCTCCCCTCCCACACGAAACTTTCTCCCCCTTCCACCAGAAACTTTCTCCCCCTCTGACCAGAAACTTTTCCCCCTGGCAGCAGAAACTTTCTCCCATCCCACCAGAAACTTTCTCTCCTCCCACCAGAAACTTTCTCCCCTTCTCACCAGAAACCTTCTCCCCCTCACACCAGAAACTTTCCCCCCTCACACCAAAAAGTTTCTCCTCTTACACCAGAAACATTCTCTCCTCCCACCAGAAACTTTCTCCCTCTCCCACCAGAAACTTTCCCCCTCACACCAGAAACTTTCTCCTCTCTCACCAGAAACTTTCTCCTGTCACACCAGAAACTGCCTCCCCTCCCACCAGAATCTTTCTCCCCCTGTCACCAGAAACTTTTCCCCCTCACACCAGAAACTTGCTCTCCTCACGCCAGATACTTTCTCAACCTTTCACCAGAAACTTCTTCCCCTCCCACCAGAAACATTCTCCCCTCCCACCAGAAACATTCTCCCCCTCCCACCAGAAGCTTTCTCCCTCTCCCACCAGAAAGTTTCTCTCTCTCCCACCAGTAACTTTCTCCCTCTCTCACCAGAAACTTTCTCCCCACCCACCAGAAACTGTCCCCTCTCTCACCAGAAACTTTCTCCTGTCACACCCGAAATTTCATCCACTCCCACCAGAAACTTCCTCTCTTCTCACCAAAAACTTTCTCTCCTCCCACCAGAAACATTCTCTCCTCACACCAGAAAATTTCTCTCTCTCTCACCAGAAATTTTCTCCCCTCCCACCAGAAACTTTCTCCCCCTCCCACCAGAAACTTTCTCCCCTCCTATCAGAAACTTTCTCCCCCTCCCAGCAGAAACTTTCTCCCCCTCCCACCAGAAACTTTCTCCCCTCCCGCCAGAAACTTTCTCCCCTTCCCACCAGAAACTTTCTCCCCCTGTCACCAGAAACTTTTCCCCCTCACACCGGAAACTTTCTCCCCTCCTGCCAGAAACTTTCTCCCCTTCCCACCAGAAACGTTCTCCCCCTGTCACCAGAAACTTTTCCCCCTGCCAGCTGAAACTTTCTCCCATCCCACCAGAAACTTTCTCCCACTCTCACCAGAAGCTTCTTCCCCCTCCCACCAGAAACCTTCTCCCTCTCTCACCACAAAATTTCTCCCTCACCCACCAGAAACATTCTCCCCCTCTCACCAGAAACTTTCTCTCTCTCTCCCACCAGAAACTTTTCCCCTTCACACCAGAAACTTTCTCCGCTTCCACCAGAAGCTTTCCCGCTCTCGCACCAGATACTTTCTGCTGTCACACCAGAAACTTTCTACCCTCCCACCAGAAGCTTTCTCCGTCTCCCACCAGAAACTTTCCCCCCTCACACCAGAAACTTTCTCTCCTCCCACCAGAAACTTTCTCCTCTCTCACAACTTTTCCCCCTCAGACCAGAAACTTTCTCCTCTCCCACCAGAAACTTTCTCCCTCTCTCACCAGCAACTTTTCCCCCTCACACCAGAAACTTCCTCACCTCCCACCAGAAACTTTCTCCCGCTCTCACCAGGAACTTTCTCCCCTCCTACCATTAACTTTCACCCCCTCCCACCATTAACTTTCTCCCCCTCCAACCAGAAACTTTCTCCCCTCCCACACGAAACTTTCTCCCCCTTCCACCAGAAACTTTCTCCCCTCCCACCAGAAACTTAATCCCCTCCCACCAGAAACTTTCTCCCCCTCTCAGCAGAAACTATCTCCCCTCTCACCAGAAACTTTCTCCCTCTTTCACCAGAAACTTTCTGTTCCTCTTACCAGAAACTTTCTCCCCTCCCACCAGAAAATTTCTCCCCCTCCCATCAGAAACTTTCTCCGCTCCCACCAGAAACTATCTGCCCCTCTCACCAGCAACTTTCTCCTCTCTCACCAGAAACTTTCTCCCTCTTTCACCAGAAACTTTCTCCCCATGCCACCAGAAACTTCCTCCCCTCCCACCGGAAGCGTTCTCCCCTCCCACCAGAAACCTTGTCCCCCTCTCACCAGAAACTTTCTCCCTCTTTCACCAGGAACTTTCTCCCCCTGCCAACAGAAACTTTCTCCCCTCGCACCAGAAACGTTGTCCCCCTCTCACCAGAAACTTTCTCCCTCTCTCACCAGCAACTTTCTCCTCTCACACCAGAAACATTCTCCCTTCCCACCAAAAAATTTCTCCCTGTCCCACCAGAAACTTTTCTCCCTCACACCACAAATTTTTTCCTCTCTCACCAGAAACTTTCTCCCCCTCCCACCATTAACTTTCTCCCCATCCCACCAGAAACTTTCTCCCCTCCCACAGGAAACTTTCTCCCCCTCCCACCAGAAACTTTCTCCCCTCCCACCAGAAACTTTCTCCCCCTCACACCAGAAACTTTCTCCTCTCTCACGAGAAACCTTCTCCTCTCACACCAGAATCATTCTCTCCTCCAACCAGAAACTTTCTCCTCTCTGACCAGAAACTGTCTCCCTCTTTCACCAGAAACTTTCTGTTTCTCTTACCAGGAATTTCTCCCCTCTCACCAGAAACGTTCTCACCCTCCCACCAGAAACTTTCTCCCCTCCAACCAGAAACTTTCTTTTTCTCTCACCAGAAACTTTCTCCTCTCTCTCCAGAAACTTTCTTCTCTCCCACCAGAAACGTTCTCCCTCTCTCAACAGAAACTTTCTCCCTCTCTCACCAGAAACTTTCTCCTCTCACACCAGAAACTTCCTCCCCTCCCACCAGAAACTTTCTCCCCCTCCCACCACAAACTTTCTCCCCTCCCACCAGAAACTTTCTCCCCCTGTCAGCAGAAACTTTTCCCCCTCACACCAGAAACTTTCACCCCCTCACCAGAAACTTCTTCCCCCCTACCAGAAACTTCTTCCCCCCTCTCCAGAAACTTTCTCCCCCTCCCACCAGAAACTTTCTCCCCTCCCACCAGAAAATTTCTCCCCCTCACACCAGAAACGTTTTCCCTTTCCCATCAGAAACTTTTTCCCCGTCTCACCAGAAACTTTCTCCCTCTCCCACCAGAAAATTTCTGCCCTCCCACCAGCAACTTTCTTCCTCTCTCACCAGAAACATTCTGCTTTCTCACCAGAAATTTTCTCCTCTCACACCAGAAACTCCCTCCCCTCCCACCAGAAACTTTCTCCCCTCCCACCAGCAACTTTCTCCCACTCCCACCAGAAACTTCCTCCCCTCTCACCAGAAACTTTCTCCCCTCCCACCAGAAACTTTCTCCCCCTCTGACCAGAAACTTTTCCCCCTGGCAGCAGAAACTTTCTCCCATCCCACCAGAAACTTTCTCTCCTCCCACCAGAAACTTTCTCCCCTTCTCACCAGAAACCTTCTCCCCCTCACACCAGAAACTTTCCCCCCTCACACCAAAAAGTTTCTCCTCTTACACCAGAAACATTCTCTCCTCCCACCAGAAACTTTCATCCTCTCCCACCAGAAACTTTCCCCCTCACACCAGAAACTTTCTCCTCTCTCACCAGAAACTTTCTCCTGTCACACCAGAAACTGCCTCCCCTCCCACCAGAATCTTTCTCCCCCTGTCACCAGAAACTTTTCCCCCTCACACCAGAAACTTGCTCTCCTCACGCCAGATACTTTCTCAACCTTTCACCAGAAACTTCTTCCCCTCCCACCAGAAACATTCTCCCCTCCGACCAGAAACATTCTCCCCCTCCCACCAGAAGCTTTCTCCCTCTCCCACCAGAAAGTTTCTCTCTCTCCCACCAGAAACTTTCTCCCTCTCTCACCAGAAACTTTCTCCCCACCCACCAGAAACTGTCCCCTCTCTCACCAGAAACTTTCTCCTGTCACACCCGAAATTTCATCCACTCCCACCAGAAACTTCCTCTCTTCTCACCAAAAACTTTCTCTCCTCCCACCAGAAACATTCTCTCCTCACACCAGAAAATTTCTCTCTCTCTCACCAGAAATTTTCTCCCCTCCCACCAGAAACTTTCTCCCCCTCCCACCAGAAACTTTCTCCCCTCCTATCAGAAACTTTCTCCCCCTCCCAGCAGAAACTTTCTCCCCCTCCCACCAGAAACTTTCTCCCCTCCCGCCAGAAACTTTCTCCCCTTCCCACCAGAAACTTTCTCCCCCTGTCACCAGAAACTTTTCCCCCTCACACCGGAAACTTTCGCCCCTCCCGCCAGAAACTTTCTCCCCTTTCTACCAGAAACGTTCTCCCCCTGTCACCAGAAACTTTTCCCCCTGCCAGCTGAAACTTTCTCCCATCCCACCAGAAACTTTCTCCCACTCTCACCAGAAGCTTCTTCCCCCTCCCACCAGAAACTTTCTCCCTCTCTCACCAGAAAATTTCTCCCTCACCCACCAGAAACATTCTCCCCCTCTCACCAGAAACTTTCTCTCTCTCTCCCACCAGAAACTTTTCCCCTTCACACCAGAAACTTTCTCCGCTTCCACCAGAAGCTTTCCCGCTCTCGCACCAGATACTTTCTGCTGTCACACCAGAAACTTTCTACCCTCCCACCAGAAGCTTTCTCCGTCTCCCACCAGAAACTTTCCCCCCTCACACCAGAAACTTTCTCTCCTCCCACCAGAAACTTTCTCCTCTCTCACAACTTTTCCCCCTCAGACCAGAAACTTTCTCCTCTCCCACCAGAAACTTTCTCCCTCTCTCACCAGCAACTTTTCCCCCTCACACCAGAAACTTCCTCACCTCCCACCAGAAACTTTCTCCCGCTCTCACCAGGAACTTTCTCCCCTCCTACCATTAACTTTCACCCCCTCCCACCATTAACTTTCTCCCCCTCCAACCAGAAACTTTCTCCCCTCCCACACGAAACTTTCTCCCCCTTCCACCAGAAACTTTCTCCCCTCCCACCAGAAACTTAATCCCCTCCCACCAGAAACTTTCTCCCCCTCTCAGCAGAAACTATCTCCCTTCTCACCAGAAACTTTCTCCCTCTTTCACCAGAAACTTTCTGTTCCTCTTACCAGAAACTTTCTCCCCTCCCACCAGAAAATTTCTCCCCCTCCCATCAGAAACTTTCTCCCCTCCCACCAGAAACTTTCTCCCTCTCCCACCAGAAAATTTCCCCCTCACCCACCAGAAATATTCTCCCCCTCTCACCAGAAACTTTCTCTCTCTCCCACCAGAAACTTTTCCCCTTCGCACCAGAAACTTTTCCCACTCACACCAGAAACTTTCTCCTCTCTCACCAGAAACTTGTCCCCCTTCACAACAGAAACTTTTCCCCCTCACACCAGAAACATTCTCCTCTCTCACCAGAAACTTTCTCCTCTCACACCAGAAACTTCCTCCCCTCCCACCAGAAACTTTCTCCCCCTCCCACCACAAACTTTCTCCCCTCCCACCAGAAACTTTCTCCCCCTGTCAGCAGAAACTTTTCCCCCTCACACCAGAAACTTTCTCCCCCTCACCAGAAACTTCTTCCCCCCTACCAGAAACTTCTTCCCCCCTCTCCAGAAACTTTCTCCCCCTCCCACCAGAAACTTTCTCCCCTCCCACCAGAAACTTTCTCCCCCTCACACCAGAAACGTTTTCCCTTTCCCATCAGAAACTTTCTCCCCGTCTCACCAGAAACTTTCTCCCTCTCCCACCAGAAAATTTCTGCCCTCCCACCAGCAACTTTCTTCCTCTCTCACCAGAAACATTCTGCTTTCTCACCAGAAATTTTCTCCTCTCACACCAGAAACTCCCTTCACTCCCACCAGAAACTTTCTCCCCTCCCACCAGCAACTTTCTCCCACTCCCACCAGAAACTTCCTCCCCTCTCACCAGAAACTTTCTCCCCTCCCACCAGAAACTTTCTCCCCCTCTGACCAGAAACTTTTCCCCCTGGCAGCAGAAACTTTCTCCCATCCCACCAGAAACTTTCTCTCCTCCCACCAGAAACTTTCTCCCCTTCTCACCAGAAACTTTCTCCCCCTTACACCAGAAACTTTCCCCCCTCACACCAAAAAGTTTCTCCTCTTACACCAGAAACATTCTCTCCTCCCACCAGAAACTTTCTCCCTCTCCCACCAGAAACTTTCCCCCTCACACCAGAAACTTTCTCCTCTCTCACCAGAAACTTTCTCCTGTCACACCAGAAACTGCCTCCCCTCCCACCAGAATCTTTCTCCCCATGTCACCAGAAACTTTTCCCCCTCACACCAGAAACTTGCTCTCCTCACGCCAGATACTTTCTCCCCCTCCCACCAGAAACATTCTCCCCTCCCACCAGAAACATTCTCCCCCTCCCACCAGAAGCTTTCTCCCTCTCCCACCAGAAAGTTTCTCTCTCTCCCACCAGAAACTTTCTCCCCACCCACCAGAAACTGTCCCCTCTCTCACCAGAAACTTTCTCCTGTCACACCCGAAATTTCATCCACTCCCACCAGAAACTTCCTCCCTTCTCACCAAAAACTTTCTCTCCTCCCACCAGAAACATTCTCTCCTCACACCAGAAAATTTCTCTCTCTCTCACCAGAAATTTTCTCCCCTCCCACCAGAAACTTTCTCCCCCTCCCACCAGAAACTTTCTCCCCTCCTATCAGAAACTTTCTCCCCCTCCCAGCAGAAACTTTCTCCCCCTCCCACCAGAAACTTTCTCCCCTCCCGCCAGATACTTTCTCCCTTTCCCACCAGAAACTTTCTCCCCCTGTCACCAGAAACTTTTCCCCCTCACACCGGAAACTTTCTCCCCTCCCGCCAGAAACTTTCTCCCCTTCCCACCAGAAACGTTCTCCCCCTGTCACCAGAAACTTTTCCCCCTGCCAGCTGAAACTTTCTCCCATCCCACCAGAAACTTTCTCCCACTCTCACCAGAAGCTTCTTCCCCCTCCCACCAGAAACTTTCTCCCTCTCTCACCAGAAAATTTCTCCCTCACCCACCAGAAACATTCTCCCCCTCTCACCAGAAACTTTCTCTCTCTCTCCCACCAGAAACTTTTCCCCTTCACACCAGAAACTTTCTCCGCTTCCAGCAGACGCTTTCCCGCTCTCGCACCAGATACTTTCTGCTGTCACACCAGAAACTTTCTACCCTCCCACCAGAAGCTTTCTCCGTCTCCCACCAGAAACTTTCCCCCCTCACACCAGAAACTTTCTCTCCTCCCACCAGAAACTTTCTCCTCTCTCACAACTTTTTCCCCTCAGACCAGAAACTTTCTCCTCTCCCACCAGAAACTTTCTCCCTCTCTCACCAGCAACTTTTCCCCCTCACACCAGAAACTTCCTCACCTCCCACCAGAAACTTTCTCCCGCTCTCACCAGGAACTTTCTCCCCTCCTACCATTAACTTTCACCCCCTCCCACCATTAACTTTCTCCCCCTCCAACCAGAAACTTTCGCCCCTCCCACACAAAACTTTCTCCCCCTCCCACACGAAACTTTCTCCCCCTTCCACCAGAAAGTTTCTCCCCTCCCACCAGAAACTTAATCCCCTCCCACCAGAAACTTTCTCTCTCTCCCACCAGAAACTTTTCCCCTTCACACCAGAAACTTTTCCCACTCACACCAGAAACTTTCTCCTCTCTCACCAGAAACTTGTCCCCTTCACAACAGAAACTTTTCCCCCTCACACCAGAAACTTTCTCCTCTCTCACCAGAAACTTCTCCTCTCACACCAGAAACTTCCTCCCCTCCCACCAGAAACTTTCTGTCCCTCTCACCAGAAATTTCTTCCCACTCTCACCAGAAACTTCCTCCCGTCCCACCAGAAACTTTCTGCCCTCCCACCAGAAACCTTCTTCCTCTCTCACCAGAAACATTCTGCTTTCTCACCAGAAATTTTCTCCTCTCACACCAGAAACTCCCTCCCCTCCCACCAGAAACTTTCTCCCCTCCCACCAGCAACTTTCTCCCACTCCCACCAGAAACTTCCTCCCCTCTCACCAGAAACTTAATCCCCTCCCACCAGAAACTTTCTTCCTCTCCCACCAGAAACTTTCTCCTCTCACACGAGAAACTTTCTCCTCTCTCACCAGAAACTTTCTCCCCTCCCACCAGAAACTTTCTTCCTCTCCCACCAGAAACTTCCTCCTCTCACACGAGAAACTTTCTCCTCTCACACCAGAAACTTTCTCCCCTCGTATCAGAAACATTCTCCCCTGCCCGCAGAAACTTTCTCCCATCCCACCAGAAACTTTCTCCCTCTCTCACCAGAAAATTTCTCCCTCACCCACCAGAAACATTCTCCCCCTCTCACCAGAAACTTTCTCTCTCTCTCCCACCAGAAACTTTTCCCCTTCACACCAGAAACTTTCTCCGCTTCCACCAGAAGCTTTCCCCTTCTCGCACCAGATACTTTCTGCTGTCACACCAGAAACTTTCTACCCTCCCACCAGAAACTTTCTCCGTCTCCCACCAGAAACTTTCCCCCCTCACACCAGAAACTTTCTCTCCTCCCACCAGAAACTTTCTCCTCTCTCACAACTTTTCCCCCTCAGACCAGAAACTATCTCCTCTCTCACCGGAAACTTTCTCCCTCTTTCACCAGAAACTTTCTGTTCCTCTTACCAGAAACTTTCTCCCCTCCCACCAGAAAACTTCTCCCCCTCCCATCAGAAACTTTCTCCCCTCCCACCAGAAACTTTCTCCCCCTCTCACCAGAAACTTCCGCCCCCTCTCACCAGAAACTTTCTCCCCCCCTCCAGAAACATTCTCCCCTCCCACCAGAAAATTTCTCCCCCTCTCACCAGAAACTTTCTCCTTTCTCACCAGAAACTTTCTCCCTCCTTCACCAGAAACTTTCTCCCCCACACCAGAAACATTCTCCCCTCACACCAGAAACTTTCTCCCCCTCCCACCAGAAACTTTCTCCCCCCCAACAGAAACTGTTTCCCCTCGCATCAGAAACTTTCTCCCCCTCTCACCAGAAACTTTCTCTCCCTCCCACCAGAAACGTTCTCCCCTCCTATCAGAAACATTCTCCCCTGCCCGCAGAAACTTTCTCCCATCCCACCAGAAACTTTCTCCCCTCCCACCAGAAACTTTCTCCCTCTCCCACCAGAAACTTTCCCCATCACACCAGAAACTTTCTCCTCTCTCACCAGAAACATTCTCCTTTCTCACCAGAAATTTTCTCCTCTCACACCAGAAACTCCCTCCCCTCCCACCTGAAACTTTCTCCCCGCCCACCAGCAACTTTCTCCCAATCCCACCAGAAACTTCCTCCCCTCTCACCAGAAACTTTCTCCCCTCCCACCAGAAACTTTCTCTCTCTCTCTAATCTGAAACTTTCTCCCCTCCCACCAGAAACTTTCTCCCTCTCTCACCTGAAACTTTTCCCCCTCACACCAGAAACTTCCTCCCCTCCCACCATAAACTTTCCCCCTCCAACCAGAAACTTTCTTCCCCTCCCACAAGAAACATCCTCCTCTCTCACCCAAAATTTTCTCTGCTACCACCGGAAATTTTCTACTTCTCTCACCAGAAACTTTCTCCCCTCCCACCAGAAACATTCTTCCTCTCCCACAAGAAACTTTCTCCTCTCACACGAAAAGCTTTCTCCTCTCACACCAGAAACTTTCTCCCCCTCTCACCAGAAACTTTCTCCTTTCTCACCAGAAACTTTCTCCCTCTTTCACCAGAAACTTTCTCCCCCTCACCAGAAACATTCTCCCCTCACACCAGAAATTTTCTCCCCCTCTCACCAGAAACTTTCTCCTTTCTCACCAGAAACTTTCTCCCTCTTTCACCAGAAACTTTCTCCCCCTCACCAGAAACATTCTCCCCTCACACCAGAAACTTTCTCCCCCTCCAACCAGAAACTTTCTCCCCCCCAACAGAAACTGTCTCCCCTCCCATCAGAAAATTTCTCCCCCTCTCACCAGAAACTTTCTCCCCCTCCCACCAGAAACGTTCTCCCCTCCTATCAGAAACGTTCTCCCCCTGCCACCAGAAACTTTCTCCCCTTCTCAGCAGAAACTTTCTCCCTCTCACACCAGAAACATTCCCCCCTCACACCAAAAAGTTTCTCCTCTTACACCAGAAACATTCTCTCCTCCCACCAGAAACGTTCTCCCTCTCCCACCAGAAACTTTTCCCCTCACACCAGAAACTTTCTCCTCTCTCACCAGAAACTTTCTCCTGTCACACCAGAAACTGCCTCCCCTCCCACCAGAATCTTTCTCCCCCTGTCACCAGAAACTTTTCCCCCTCACACCAGAAACTTGCTCTCCTCACGCCAGATACTTTCTCCCCCTTTCACCAGAAACTTCTTCCCCTCCCACCAGAAACATTCTCCCCCCCCACCAGAAACTTTCTCCCCCTCCCACCAGAAGCTTTCTCCCTCTCCCACCAGAAAGTTTCTCTCTCTCCCACCAGAAACTTTCTCCCTCTCTCACCAGAAACTTTCTCCCCTCCCACCAGAAACTGTCCCCTCTCTCACCAGAAACTTTCTCCTGTCACACCCGAAACTTCATCCACTCCCACCAGAAACTTCCTCCCTTCTCATCAAAAACTTTCTCTCCTCCCACCAGAAACATTCTCTCCTCACACCAGAAAATTTCTCTCTCTCTCAGCAGAAATTTTCTCCCCTCCCACCAGAAACTTTCTCCCCCTCCCACCAGAAACTTTCTCCCCTCCTATCAGAAACTTTCTCCCCCTCCCAGCAGAAACTTTCTCCCCCTCCCACCAGAAACTTTCTCCCCTCCCGCCAGAAACTTTCTCCCTTTTCCACCAGAAACTTTCTCCCCCTGTCACCAGAAACTTTTCCCCCTCACACCGGAAACTTTCTCCCCTCCCGCCAGAAACTTTCTCCCCTTCCCACCAGAAACTTTCTCCCCCTGTCACCAGAAACTTTTCCCCCTGCCAGCAGAAACTTTCTCCCATCCCACCAGAAACTTTCTCCCACTCTCACCAGAAGCTTCTTCCCCCTCCCACCAGAAACTTTCTCCCTCTCTCACCAGAAAATTTCTCCCTCACCCACCAGAAACATTCTCCCCTTCTCACCAGAAACTTTCTCTCTCTCCCACCAGAAACTTTTCCCCTTCACACCAGAAACTTTCTCCGCTTCCACCAGAAACTTTCCCCCTCTCGCACCAGATACTTTCTGCTGTCACACCAGAAACTTTCTCCCATCCCACCAGAAACTTTCTCACCTCCCACCAGAAACTTTCTCTCCTCCCACCAGAAACTTTCTCCTCTCTCACAACTTTTCCCCCTCAGACCAGAAACTTTCTCCTCTCTTACCAGAAACTTTCTCCCTCTTTCACCAGAAACTTTCTGTTCCTCTTACCAGAAACTTTCTCCCCTCCCACCAGAAAATTTCTCCCCCTCCCATCAGAAACATTCTCCCCTCCCACCAGAAACTTTCTCCCTCTCCCACCAGAAAATTTCCCCCTCACCCACCAGAAACATTCTCCCCCTCTCACCAGAAACTTTTCCCACTCAAACCAGAAAGTTTCTACTCTCTCACCAGAAACTTGTCCCCTTCACAACAGAAACTTTCCCCCTCACACCAGAAACTTTCTCCTCTCTCACCAGAAACTTTCTCCTGTCACACCAGAAACTGCCTCCCCTCCCACCAGAATCTTTCTCCCCCTGTCACCAGAAACTTTTCCCCCTCACACCAGAAACTTGCTCTCCTCACGCCAGATACTTTCTCCCCCTTTCACCAGAAACTTCTTCCCCTCCCACCAGAAACATTCTCCCCCCCCACCAGAAACTTTCTCCCCCTCCCACCAGAAGCTTTCTCCCTCTCCCACCAGAAAGTTTCTCTCTCTCCCACCAGAAACTTTCTCCCTCTCTCACCAGAAACTTTCTCCCCTCCCACCAGAAACTGTCCCCTCTCTCACCAGAAACTTTCTCCTGTCACACCCGAAACTTCATCCACTCCCACCAGAAACTTCCTCCCTTCTCATCAAAAACTTTCTCTCCTCCCACCAGAAACATTCTCTCCTCACACCAGAAAATTTCTCTCTCTCTCAGCAGAAATTTTCTCCCCTCCCACCAGAAACTTTCTCCCCCTCCCACCAGAAACTTTCTCCCCTCCTATCAGAAACTTTCTCCCCCTCCCACCAGAAACTTTCTCCCCTCCCGCCAGAAACTTTCTCCCTTTTCCACCAGAAACTTTCTCCCCCTGTCACCAGAAACTTTTCCCCCTCACACCGGAAACTTTCTCCCCTCCCGCCAGAAACTTTCTCCCCTTCCCACCTGAAACTTTCTCCCCCTGTCACCAGAAACTTTTCCCCCTGCCAGCAGAAACTTTCTCCCATCCCACCAGAAACTTTCTCCCACTCTCACCAGAAGCTTCTTCCCCCTCCCACCAGAAACTTTCTCCCTCTCTCACCAGAAAATTTCTCCCTCACCCACCAGAAACATTCTCCCCTTCTCACCAGAAACTTTCTCTCTCTCCCACCAGAAACTTTTCCCCTTCACACCAGAAACTTTCTCCGCTTCCACCAGAAGCTTTCCCCCTCTCGCACCAGATACTTTCTGCTGTCACACCAGAAACTTTCTCCCCTCTCACCAGAAACTTTCTCCGTCTCCCACCAGAAACTTCCCCCCCTCACACCAGAAACTTTCTCTCCTCCCACCAGAAACTTTCTCCTCTCTCACAACTTTTCCCCCTCAGACCAGAAACTTTCTCCTCTCTCACCAGAAACTTCCACTCCTCCCACCAGAAACTTTCTCCCTCTCTCACCAGCAACTTTTCCCCCTCACACCAGAAAGTTTTACCCCCTCCCACCATTAACTTTCTCAACCTCCAACCAGAAACTTTCTCCCCTCCCACACGAAACTTTCTCCCCCTTCCACCAGAAACTTTCTCCCCTCCCACCAGAAACTTTCTCCCACTCTCACCAGAAGCTTCTTCCCCCTCCCACCAGAAACTTTCTCCCTCTCTCACCAGAAAATTTCTCCCTCACCCACCAGAAACATTCTCCCCTTCTCACCAGAAACTTTCTCTCTCTCCCACCAGAAACTTTTCCCCTTCACACCAGAAACTTTCTCCGCTTCCACCAGAAACTTTCCCCCTCTCGCACCAGATACTTTCTGCTGTCACACCAGAAACTTTCTCCCATCCCACCAGAAACTTTCTCACCTCCCACCAGAAACTTTCTCTCCTCCCACCAGAAACTTTCTCCTCTCTCACAACTTTTCCCCCTCAGACCAGAAACTTTCTCCTCTCTTACCAGAAACTTTCTCCCTCTTTCACCAGAAACTTTCTGTTCCTCTTACCAGAAACTTTCTCCCCTCCCACCAGAAAATTTCTCCCCCTCCCATCAGAAACATTCTCCCCTCCCACCAGAAACTTTCTCCCTCTCCCACCAGAAAATTTCCCCCTCACCCACCAGAAACATTCTCCCCCTCTCACCAGAAACTTTTCCCACTCAAACCAGAAAGTTTCTACTCTCTCACCAGAAACTTGTCCCCTTCACAACAGAAACTTTCCCCCTCACACCAGAAACTTTCTCCTCTCTCACCAGAAACTTTCTCCTGTCACACCAGAAACTGCCTCCCCTCCCACCAGAATCTTTCTCCCCCTGTCACCAGAAACTTTTCCCCCTCACACCAGAAACTTGCTCTCCTCACGCCAGATACTTTCTCCCCCTTTCACCAGAAACTTCTTCCCCTCCCACCAGAAACATTCTCCCCCCCCACCAGAAACTTTCTCCCCCTCCCACCAGAAGCTTTCTCCCTCTCCCACCAGAAAGTTTCTCTCTCTCCCACCAGAAACTTTCTCCCTCTCTCACCAGAAACTTTCTCCCCTCCCACCAGAAACTGTCCCCTCTCTCACCAGAAACTTTCTCCTGTCACACCCGAAACTTCATCCACTCCCACCAGAAACTTCCTCCCTTCTCATCAAAAACTTTCTCTCCTCCCACCAGAAACATTCTCTCCTCACACCAGAAAATTTCTCTCTCTCTCAGCAGAAATTTTCTCCCCTCCCACCAGAAACTTTCTCCCCCTCCCACCAGAAACTTTCTCCCCTCCTATCAGAAACTTTCTCCCCCTCCCACCAGAAACTTTCTCCCCTCCCGCCAGAAACTTTCTCCCTTTTCCACCAGAAACTTTCTCCCCCTGTCACCAGAAACTTTTCCCCCTCACACCGGAAACTTTCTCCCCTCCCGCCAGAAACTTTCTCCCCTTCCCACCTGAAACTTTCTCCCCCTGTCACCAGAAACTTTTCCCCCTGCCAGCAGAAACTTTCTCCCATCCCACCAGAAACTTTCTCCCACTCTCACCAGAAGCTTCTTCCCCCTCCCACCAGAAACTTTCTCCCTCTCTCACCAGAAAATTTCTCCCTCACCCACCAGAAACATTCTCCCCTTCTCACCAGAAACTTTCTCTCTCTCCCACCAGAAACTTTTCCCCTTCACACCAGAAACTTTCTCCGCTTCCACCAGAAGCTTTCCCCCTCTCGCACCAGATACTTTCTGCTGTCACACCAGAAACTTTCTCCCCTCTCACCAGAAACTTTCTCCGTCTCCCACCAGAAACTTCCCCCCCTCACACCAGAAACTTTCTCTCCTCCCACCAGAAACTTTCTCCTCTCTCACAACTTTTCCCCCTCAGACCAGAAACTTTCTCCTCTCTCACCAGAAACTTCCACTCCTCCCACCAGAAACTTTCTCCCTCTCTCACCAGCAACTTTTCCCCCTCACACCAGAAAGTTTTACCCCCTCCCACCATTAACTTTCTCAACCTCCAACCAGAAACTTTCTCCCCTCCCACACGAAACTTTCTCCCCCTTCCACCAGAAACTTTCTCCCCTCCCACCAGAAACTTAATCCCCTCTCACCAGAAAATTTCTCCCCCTCTCAGCAGAAACTATCTCCTCTCTTACCAGAAACTTTCTCCCTCTTTCACCAGAAACTTTCTGTTCCTCTTACCAGAAACTTTCTCCCCTCCCACCAGAAAATTTCTCCCCTTCCCATCAGAAACATTCTCCCCTCCCACCAGAAACTTTCTCCCTCTCCCACCAGAAAATTTCCCCCTCACCCACCAGAAACATTCTCCCCCTCTCACCAGAAACTTTTCCCCCTCACACCAGAAACTTGCTCTCCTCACGCCAGATACTTTCTCCCCCTTTTACCAGAAATTTCTTCCCCTCCCACCAGAAACATTCTCCCCTCCCACCAGAAACATTCTCCCCCTCCCACCAGAAGCTTTCTCCCTCTCCCACCAGAAAGTTTCTCTCTCTCCCACCAGAAACTTTCTCCCTCTCTCACCAGAAACTTTCTCCCCTCCCACCAGAAACTGTCCCCTCTCTCACCAGAAACTTTCTCCTGTCACACCCGAAACTTCATCCACTCCCACCAGAAACTTCCTCCCTTCTCACCAAAAACTTAATCCCCTCCCACCAGAAACATTCTCTCCTCACACCAGAAAATTTCTCTCTCTCTCACCAGAAATTTTCTCCCCTCCCACCAGAAACTTTCTCCCCCTCCCACCAGAAACTTTCTCCCCTCCTATCAGAAACTTTCTCCCCCTCCCAGCAGAAACTTTCTCCCCCTCCCACCAGAAACTTTCTCCCCTCCTGCCAGAAACTTTCTCCCCTTCCCACCAGAAAATTTCTCCCCCTGTCACCAGAAACTTTTCCCCCTGCCAGCAGAAACTTTCTCCCATCCCACCAGAAACTTTCTCCCACTCTTACCAGAAGCTTCTTCCCCCTCCCACCAGAAACTTTCTCCCTCTGTCACCAGAAAATTTCTCCCTCACCCACCAGAAACATTCTCCCCTTCTCACCAGAAACTTTCTCTCTCTCCGACCAGAAACTTTTCCCCTTCACACCAGAAACTTTCTCCGCTTCCACCAGAAGCTTTCCCCCTCTCGCACCAGATACTTTCTGCTGTCACACCAGAAACTTTCTCCCCTCCCACCAGAAACTTTCTCTGTCTCCCACCAGAAACTTTCCCCCCTCACATCAGAGAGTTTCTCCTCTTACACCAGAAACATTCTCTCCTCCCACCAGAAACTTTCTCCCCCTCCCACCAGAAACTTTCTCCCCTTCTCACCAGAAACTTTCTCCCCCTCACACCAGAAACTTTCCCCCCTCACACCAAAAAGTTTCTCCTCTTACACCAGAAACATTCTCTCCTCCCACCAGAAACTTTCTCCCTCTCCCACCAGAAACTTTCCCCCTCACACCAGAAACTTTCTCCTCTCTCACCAGAAACTTTCTCCTGTCACATCAGAAACTGCCTCCCCTCCCACCAGAATCTTTCTCCCCCTGTCACCAGAAACTTTTCCCCCTCACACCAGAAACTTGCTCTCCTCACGCCAGAAACTTCTTCCCCTCCCACCAGAAACTTTCTCCGTCTCCCACCAGAAACTTTCCCCCCTCACACCAGAAACTTTCTCTCCTCCCACTAGAAAATTCCTCCTCTCTCACAACTTTTCCCCCTCAGACCAGAAACTTTCTCCTCTCTCACCAGAAACTTCCACTCCTCCCACCAGAAACTTTCTCCCTCTCTCACCAGCAACTTTTCCCCCTCACACCAGAAACTTCCTCACCTCCCACCAGAAACTTTCTCCCCCTCTGACCAGGAACTTTCTCCCCTCCTACCATTAACTTTCACCCCCTCCCACCATTAACTTTCTCCTCCTCCAACCAGAAACTTTCTCCCCTCCCACACGAAACTTTCTCCCCCTTCCACCAGAAACATTCTCTCCTCCCACCAGAAGCTTTCTCCCTCTCCCACCAGAAACTTTCCCCCTCACACCAGAAACTTTCTCCTCTCTCACCAGAAACTGTCTCCTGTAAGACCAGAAACTGCCTCCCCTCCCACTAGAATCTTTCTCCCCCTGTCACCAGAAACTTTTCCCCCTCACACCAGAAACTTGCTCTCCTCACGGCAGAAAATTTCTCCCCCTTTCACCAGAAACTTCTTCCCCTCCCAACAGAAACATTCTCCCCTCCCACCAGAAACTTTCTAGCCCTCCCACCAGAAGCTTTCTCCCTCTCCCACCAGAAACTTTCTCTCTCTCCCACCAGAAACTTTTCCCCTTCACACCAGAACCTTTCCCCACTCACAGCAGAAACTTTCTCCTCTCTCACCAGAAACTTTTTCCCCTCACACCAGAAACTTTCTCCACTCTCACCAGATACTTCCTCCCGTCCCACCAGAAACTTTCTGCACTCCCACCAGAAACTTTCTGCCCTCCCACCAGAAACTTTCTTCTTCTCTCACCAGAAACATTCTCCTTTCTCACCAGAAATTTTCTCCTCTCACACCAGAAACTCCCTCCCCTCCCACCAGCAACTTTCTCCCACTCCCACCAGAAACTTGCTCCCCTCTCACCAGAAACTTTCTCCCCTCCCACCAGAAACTTTCTCCCTCTCTAATCAGAAACTTTCTCCCCTCCCACCAGAAACTTTCTCCCCTCCCACCAGAAACTTTCTCCCTCTCTCACCAGAAACTTTTCCCTCTCACACCAGAAACTTCCTCCCCTCCCACCATAAACTTTCCCCCTCCAACCAGAAACTTTCTTCCCCTCCCACAAGAAACATCCTCCTCTCTCACCCAAAATTTTCTCTGCTACCACCAGAAATTTTTTGCCTCTCTCACCAGAAACTTTCTCCCCTCCCACCAGAAACTTTCTTCCTCTCCCACCAGAAACTTTCTCCTCTCACACCAGAAACTTTCTCCTCTCACACCAGAAACTCCCTCCCCTCCCACCAGAAACTTTCTCCCCTCCCACCAGCAACTTTCTCCCACTCCCAACAGAAAGTTCCTCCCCTCTCACCAGAAACTTTCTCCCCCCCAACAGAAACTGTCTCCCCTCCCATCAGAAAATTTCTCCCCCTCTCACCAGAAACTTTCTCCCCCTCCCACCAGAAACGTTCTCCCCTCCTATCAGAAACGTTCTCCCCCTGCCAGCAGAAACTTTCTCCCATCCCACCAGAAACTTTCTCACCTCCCACCAGAAACTTTCTCTCCTTCTCACCAGAAACTTTCTCCCTCTCCCACCAGAAACTTTCCCCCTCACACCAGAAACTTTCTCCTCTCTCACCAGAAACTTTCTCCTGTCACATCAGAAACTGCCTCCCCTCCCACCAGAATCTTTCTCCCCCTGTCACCAGAAACTTTTCCCCCTCACACCAGAAACTTGCTCTCCTCACGCCAGAAACTTCTTCCCCTCCCACCAGAAACTTTCTCCGTCTCCCACCAGAAACTTTCCCCCCTCACACCAGAAACTTTCTCTCCTCCCACTAGAAAATTCCTCCTCTCTCACAACTTTTCCCCCTCAGACCAGAAACTTTCTCCTCTCTCACCAGAAACTTCCACTCCTCCCACCAGAAACTTTCTCCTCTCTCACCAGAAACTTCCACTCCTCCCACCAGAAACTTTCTCCCTCTCTCACCAGCAACTTTTCCCCCTCACACCAGAAACTTCCTCACCTCCCACCAGAAACTTTCTCCCCCTCTGACCAGGAACTTTCTCCCCTCCTACCATTAACTTTCACCCCCTCCCACCATTAACTTTCTCCTCCTCCAACCAGAAACTTTCTCCCCTCCCACACGAAACTTTCTCCCCCTTCCACCAGAAACATTCTCTCCTCCCACCAGAAGCTTTCTCCCTCTCCCACCAGAAACTTTCCCCCTCACACCAGAAACTTTCTCCTCTCTCACCAGAAACTGTCTCCTGTAAGACCAGAAACTGCCTCCCCTCCCACTAGAATCTTTCTCCCCCTGTCACCAGAAACTTTTCCCCCTCACACCAGAAACTTGCTCTCCTCACGGCAGAAAATTTCTCCCCCTTTCACCAGAAACTTCTTCCCCTCCCAACAGAAACATTCTCCCCTCCCACCAGAAACTTTCTAGCCCTCCCACCAGAAGCTTTCTCCCTCTCCCACCAGAAACTTTCTCTCTCTCCCACCAGAAACTTTTCCCCTTCACACCAGAACCTTTCCCCACTCACAGCAGAAACTTTCTCCTCTCTCACCAGAAACTTTTTCCCCTCACACCAGAAACTTTCTCCACTCTCACCAGATACTTCCTCCCGTCCCACCAGAAACTTTCTGCACTCCCACCAGAAACTTTCTGCCCTCCCACCAGAAACTTTCTTCTTCTCTCACCAGAAACATTCTCCTTTCTCACCAGAAATTTTCTCCTCTCACACCAGAAACTCCCTCCCCTCCCACCAGCAACTTTCTCCCACTCCCACCAGAAACTTGCTCCCCTCTCACCAGAAACTTTCTCCCCTCCCACCAGAAACTTTCTCCCTCTCTAATCAGAAACTTTCTCCCCTCCCACCAGAAACTTTCTCCCTCTCTCACCAGAAACTTTTCCCTCTCACACCAGAAACTTCCTCCCCTCCCACCATAAAGTTTCCCCCTCCAACCAGAAACTTTCTTCCCCTCCCACAAGAAACATCCTCCTCTCTCACCCAAAATTTTCTCTGCTACCACCAGAAATTTTTTGCCTCTCTCACCAGAAACTTTCTCCCCTCCCACCAGAAACTTTCTTCCTCTCCCACCAGAAACTTTCTCCTCTCACACCAGAAACTTGCTCCTCTCACACCAGAAACTCCCTCCCCTCCCACCAGAAACTTTCTCCCCTCCCACCAGCAACTTTCTCCCACTCCCAACAGAAAGTTCCTCCCCTCTCACCAGAAACTTTCTCCCCCCCAACAGAAACTGTCTCCCCTCCCATCAGAAAATATCTCCCCCTCTCACCAGAAACTTTCTCCCCCTCCCACCAGAAACGTTCTCCCCCTCCCACCAGAAGCTTTCTCCCTCTCCCACCAGAAACTTTCTCTCTCTCCCACCAGAAACTTTCTCCCTCTCTCACCAGAAACTTTCTCCCCTCCCACCAGAAACTGTCCCCTCTCTCACCAGAAACTTTCTCCTGTCACACCCGAAACTTCATCCACTCCCACCAGAAACTTCCTCCCTTCTCACCAAAAACTTTCTCCCCTCCCACCTGAAACATTCTCTCCTCACACCAGAAAATTTCTCTCTCTCTCACCAGAAATTTTCTTCCCTCCCGCCAGAAACATTCTCCCCTTCCCACCAGAAACTTTCTCCCCCTGTCCCCAGAAACTTTTCCCCCTGCCAGCAGAAAGTTTCTCCCATCCCACCAGAAACTTTCTCCCACTCTCACCAGAAGCTTCTTCCCCCTCCCACCAGAAACTTTCTCCCTCTCTCACCAGAAAATTTCTCCCTCACCCACCAGAAACATTCTCCCCCTCTCACAGAAACTTTCTCTCTCTCTCCCACCACAAACTTTTCCCCTTCACACCAGAAACTTTCTCCGCTTCCACCAGAAGCTTTCCCCCTCTCGCACCAGATACTTTCTGCTGTCACACCAGAAACTTTCTCCCCTCCCACCAGAAACTTTCTCCGTCTCCCACCAGAAACTTTCCCCCCTCACACCAGAAACTTTCTCTCCTCCCACCAGAAACTTTCTCCTCTCTCACAACTTTTCCCCCTCAGACCAGAAAATTTCTCCTCTCTCACCAGAAACTTCCACTCCTCCCACCAGAAACTTTCTCCTCTCTCAAAACATTTCCCCCTCAGACCAGAAAATTTCTCCTCTCTCACCAGAAACTTCCACTCCTCCCACCAGAAACTTTCTCCCTCTCTCACCAGCAACTTTTCCCGCTCACACCAGAAACTTCCTCACCTCCCACCAGAAACTTTCTCCCCCTCTCACCAGGAACTTTCTCCCCTCCTACCATTAACTTTCACCCCCTCCCACCATTAACTTTCTCCCCCTCCAACCAGAAACTTTCTCCCCTCCCACACGAAACTTTCTCCCCCTTCCACCAGAAACTTTCTCCCCACCCACCAGAAACTTAATCCCCTCCCACCAGAAACTTTCTCCCCCTCTCAGCAGAAACTATCTCCTCTCTCACCAGAAACTTTCTCCCTCTTTCACCAGAAACTTTCTGTTCCTCTTACCAGAAAATTTCTCCCCTCCCACCAGAAAATTTCTCCCCCTCCCATCAGAAACTTTCTCCCCTCCCACCAGAAACTTTCTCCCTCTACCACCAGAAAATTTCTCCCTCACCCACCAGAAACATTCTCCCCCTCTCACCAGAAACTTTCTCTCTCTCCCACCAGAAACTTTTCCCCTTCACAACAGAAACTTTCCCCACTCACACCAGAAACTTTCTCTTCTCTCACCAGAAACTTGTCCCCTTCACAACAGAAACTTTTCCCCCTCACACCAGAAACTTTCTCCTCTCTCACCAGAAACTTCTCCTCTCACACCAGAAACTTCCTCCCCTCCCACCAGAAACTTTCTGTCCCTCTCACCAGAAACTTCTTCCCACTCTCACCAGAAACTTCCTCCCGTCCCACCAGAAACTTTCTGCCCTCCCACCAGAAACTTTCTTCCTCTCTCACCAGTAACATTCTCCTTTCTCACCAGAAATTTTCTCCTCTCACACCAGAAACTCCCTTCCCTCCCACCGGAAACTTTCTCCCCTCCCACCAGCAACTTTCTCCCACTCCCACCAGAAACTAAATCCCCTCTCACCAGAAACTTTCTTCCCTCCCACCAGAAACTTTCTCCCTCTCACACCAGAAACTTCCTCCCCTCCCACCATAAACTTTCGCCCTCCAACCAGAAACTTTCTTCCCCTCCCACAAGAAACATCCTCCTCTCTCACCCAAAATTTTCTCTGCTACCACCAGAAATTTTCTGCCTCTCTCACCGGAAACTTTCTCCCCTCCCACCAGAAACTTTCTTCCTCTCCCACCAGAAACTTTCTCCTCTCACACCAGAAACTTTCTGCTCTCACACCAGAAACTTTCTCCCCTCCCACCAGAAACTTTCTCCCCCTCTCACCAGAAACTTTTCCCCCTCACACCAGAAACTTCCTCCCCTCCCACCATAAACTTTCGCCCTCCAACCAGAAACTTTCTTCCCCTCCCACAAGAAACATCCTCCTCTCTCACCCAAAATTTTCTCTGCTACCACCAGAAATTTTCTGCCTCTCTCACCGGAAACTTTCTCCCCTCCCTCCAGAAACTTTCTTCCTCTCCCACCAGAAACTTTCTCCTCTCACACCAGAAACTTTCTCCTCTCACACCAGAAACTTTCGCCCCTCCCACCAGAAACTTTCTCCCCCTGTCACCAGAAACTTCTGCCCCCTCTCACCAGAAACATTTTCCCCCCCTCCAGAAACTTTCTCCCCTCCCACCAGAAAATTTCTGCCCCTCTCACCAGAAACTTTCTCCTTTCTCACCAGAAACTTTCTCCCTCCTTCACCAGAAACTTATCCCCCTCTCACCAGAAACTTTCTCCCCTCCTTCAGAAACTTTCTCCTCTCAGAACAGAAACTTACTCCCCTCCCAACAGAAACTTTCTCCCCCCTCACCAGAAACTTTTCCCCTCCCACCAGAAACTTTCTCCTCACCCACCAGAAACTTTCTCCTCTCACACCAGAAACTTTCTCCTCTCACACCAAAAAGTTCCTCCCCTCCGACCAGAAACTTTCTCCCCGTCACCAGAAACTTTCCCCCCTCACACCAGAAACTTTCTCCCCTCACATCAGAAATTTTCTCCCCCTCTCACCAGAAACTTCTTCCACCTTTTACTGGAAACTTTATCCCCCTCCCACCAGAAACTTTCTCCCCCTCTCAGCAGAAACTATCTCCTCTCTCACCAGAAACTTTCTCCCTCTTTCACCAGAAAATTTCTGTTCCTCATACCAAAAACTTTCTCCCCTCCCACAAGAAAATTTCTCCCCCTCCCATCAGAAACTTTCTCCCCTCCCACCAGAAAATTTCTCCCTCACCCACTAGAAACATTCTCCCCCTCTCACCAGAAACTTTCTCTCTCTCCCACCAGAAACTTTTCCCCTTCACACCAGAAACTTTCCCCAATCACACCAGAAACTTTCTCCTCTCTCACCAGAAACTTGTCCCCTTCACAACAGAAACTTTTCCCCCTCACACCAGAAACTTTCTCCTCTCTCACCAGAAACTTCTCCTCTCACACCAGAAACTTCCTCCCCTCCCACCAGAAACTTTCTGTCCCTCTCACCAGAAACTTCTTCCCACTCTCACCAGAAACTTCCTCCCGTCCCACCAGAAACTTTCTACCCTCCCACCAGAAACTTTCTTCCTCTCTCACCAGTAACATTCTCCTTTCTCACCAGAAATTTTCTCCTCTCACACCAGAAACTCCCTCCCCTCCCACCAGAAGCTTTCTCCCCTCTCACCAGAAACTTTCTCCCCTCCCACCAGAAACTTTCTCCCCTCTCAAAAGCAACTTTCTCCCACTCCCACCAGAAACTAAATCCCCTCTCACCAGAAACTTCCTCCCCTCCCACCATAAACTTTCGCCCTCCAACCAGAAACTTTCTTCCCCTCCCACAAGAAACATCCTCCTCTCTCACCCAAAATTTTCTCTGCTACCACCAGAAATTTTCTGCCTCTCTCACCGGAAACTTTCTCCCCTCCCACCAGAAACTTTCTTCCTCTCCCACCAGAAACTTTCTCCTCTCACACCAGAAACTTTCTGCTCTCACACCAGAAACTTTCTCCCCTCCCACCAGAAACTTTCTCCCCCTCTCACCAGAAACTTTTCCCCCTCACACCAGAAACTTCCTCCCCTCCCACCATAAACTTTCGCCCTCCAACCAGAAACTTTCTTCCCCTCCCACAAGAAACATCCTCCTCTCTCACCCAAAATTTTCTCTGCTACCACCAGAAATTTTCTGCCTCTCTCACCGGAAACTTTCTCCCCTCCCTCCAGAAACTTTCTTCCTCTCCCACCAGAAACTTTCTCCTCTCACACCAGAAACTTTCTCCTCTCACACCAGAAACTTTCGCCCCTCCCACCAGAAACTTTCTCCCCCTGTCACCAGAAACTTCTGCCCCCTCTCACCAGAAACATTTTCCCCCCCTCCAGAAACTTTCTCCCCTCCCACCAGAAAATTTCTGCCCCTCTCACCAGAAACTTTCTCCTTTCTCACCAGAAACTTTCTCCCTCCTTCACCAGAAACTTATCCCCCTCTCACCAGAAACTTTCTCCCCTCCTTCAGAAACTTTCTCCTCTCAGAACAGAAACTTACTCCCCTCCCAACAGAAACTTTCTCCCCCCTCACCAGAAACTTTTCCCCTCCCACCAGAAACTTTCTCCTCACCCACCAGAAACTTTCTCCTCTCACACCAGAAACTTTCTCCTCTCACACCAAAAAGTTCCTCCCCTCCGACCAGAAACTTTCTCCCCGTCACTAGAAACTTTCCCCCCTCACACCAGAAACTTTCTCCCCTCACATCAGAAATTTTCTCCCCCTCTCACCAGAAACTTCTTCCACCTTTTACTGGAAACTTTATCCCCCTCCCACCAGAAACTTTCTCCCCCTCTCAGCAGAAACTATCTCCTCTCTCACCAGAAACTTTCTCCCTCTTTCACCAGAAAATTTCTGTTCCTCATACCAGAAACTTTCTCCCCTCCCACAAGAAAATTTCTCCCCCTCCCATCAGAAACTTTCTCCCCTCCCACCAGAAACTTTCTCCCTCTCCCACCAGAAAATTTCTCCCTCACCCACCAGAAACATTCTCCCCCTCTCACCAGAAACTTTCTCTCTCTCCCACCAGAAACTTTTCCCCTTCACACCAGAAACTTTCCCCAATCACACCAGAAACTTTCTCCTCTCTCACCAGAAACTTGTCCCCTTCACAACAGAAACTTCTCCCCCTCACACCAGAAACTTTCTCCTCTCTCACCAGAAACTTCTCCTCTCACACCAGAAACTTCCTCCCCACCCACCAGAAACTTTCTGTCCCTCTCACCAGAAACTTCTTCCCACTCTCACCAGAAACTTCCTCCCGTCCCACCAGAAACTTTCTACCCTCCCACCAGAAACTTTCTTCCTCTCTCACCAGTAACATTCTCCTTTCTCACCAGAAATTTTCTCCTCTCACACCAGAAACTCCCTCCCCTCCCACCAGAAGCTTTCTCCCCTCTCACCAGAAACTTTCTCCCCTCCCACCAGAAACTTTCTCCCCTCTCAAAAGCAACTTTCTCCCACTCCCACCAGAAACTAAATCCCCTCTCACCAGAAACTTCCTCCCCTCCCACCATAAACTTTAGCCCTCCAACCAGAAACTTTCTTCCCCTCCCACAAGAAACATCCTCCTCCCTCACCCAAAATTTTCTCTGCTACCACCAGAAATTTTCTGCCTCTCTCACCGGAAAATTTCTCCCCTCCCACCAGAAACTTTCTTCCTCTCCCACCAGAAACTTTCTCCTCTCACACCAGAAACTTTCTCCTCTCACACCAGAAACTTTCTCCCCTCCCACCAGAAACTTTCTCCCCCTGTCACCAGAAACTTTTCCCCCTCACACCAGAAACTTCCTCCCCTCCCACCATAAACTTTCGCCCTCCAACCAGAAACTTTCTTCCCCTCCCACAAGAAACATCCTCCTCTCTCACCCAAAATTTTCTCTGCTACCACCAGAAATTTTCTGCCTCTCTCACCGGAAACTTTCTCCTCTCACACCAGAAACTTTCTCCACTCACACCAGAAACTTTCTCCCCTCCCACCAGAAACCTTCTCCCCCTCTCACCAGAAACTTCTGCCCCCTCTCACCAGAAACATTCTCCCCCCCTCCAGAAACTTTCTCCCCTCCAACCAGAAAATTTCTCCCCCTCTCACCAGAAACTTTCTCCTTTCTCACCAGAAACTTTCTCCCTCCTTCACCAGAAACTTTTCCCCCTCTCACCAGAAACTTTCTCCCCTCCTCCAGAAACTTTCTCCTCTCAGAACAGAAACTTACTCCCCTCCCAACAGAAACTTTCTCCCCCCTCACCAGAAACTTTCTCCCCTCCCACCAGAAACTTTCTCCTCACCCACCAGAAACTTTCTCCTCTCACACCAGAAACTTTCTCCTCTCACACCAAAAAGTTCGTCCCCTCCGACCAGAAACTTTCTCCCCGTCACCAGAAACTTTCCCCCCTCACACCAGAAACTTTCTCCCCTCACATCAGAAATTTTCTCCCCCTCTCACCAGAAACTTCTTCCACCTCTTACTAGAAACTTTATCCCCCTCCCACCAGAAACTTTCTCCCCCTTCCACCAGAAAATTTCTCCCCTCCCACCAGAAACTTTCTCCCCTCCCACCAGAAAGTTTCTCCGCCTCACACCAGAAACTTTCTCCTCTCTCACCAGAAACTTTCTCCTCTCACACCAGAAACTTGCTTCCCTCCCACCAGAAACTTTCCCTCCTCCAACCAGAAACTTTCTCCTCCTCCCAGCAGAAACTTCATCCCCTCTCACCAGAAACTTTCTCTTCTCCGACCAGAAACCTTCTCCCTCTCTCACCAGAAACTTTCTCCCCTCCCACCAGAAACTTCCCCCTCTTTCACCAGAAACTTTCTCCTGTCACACCAGAAACTTCCTCCACTCCCAGCAGAAACTTCCTCCACTCCCACCAGAAACTTTCTCCCTCTCTCACCAGAAACTTTCTCCCTTCCCACCAGAAACTTTCTCCCCTCCCACCAGAAACTTTCTCCCTCTCCCAACAGAAAATTTTCCCCTTCACACCAGAAACTTTCTCCTCTCACAGCTGAAACTTCCTCCCCTTCCACCAAAAACTTACTCCCCCTCTCACCAGAAACTTTTCCCCCTCACACCAGAAAGTATCTCCCCTCCCACCAGAAACCTTTTCCTCCTCTGACCAGACACTTCTTCCCCCTCTCACCAGAAACTTTCTCTCTCCCACCAGAAACTTTTCCCTTTCACACCAGAAACTTACCCCACTCACACCAGAAACTTTCTCCTCTCTCACCAGAAACTTGTCCCCTTCACAACAGAAACTTTTCCCCCTCACACCAGAAACTTTCTCCTCTCTCACCGGAAACTTCTCCTCTCACACCAGAAATTTCCTCCCCTCCCACCAGAAACTTTCTCTCCCTCTCACCAGAATCTTCTTCTCACTCTCACCAGAAACTTCCTCCCGTCCCACCTGAAACTTTCTCCCCTCCCACCAGAAACTTAATCCCCTCCCACCCGAAACTTTCTCCCCCTGTCACCAGAAACTTTTCCCCCTGCCAGCAGAAACTTTCTCCCATCCCACCAGAAACTTTCTCCCACTCTTACCAGAAGCTTCTTCCCCCTCCCACCAGAAACTTTCTCCCTCTGTCACCAGAAAATTTCTCCCTCACCCACCAGAAACATTCTCCCCTTCTCACCAGAAACTTTCTCTCTCTCCCACCAGAAACTTTTCCCCTTCACACCAGAAACTTTCTCCGCTTCCACCAGAAGCTTTCCCCCTCTCGCACCAGATACTTTCTGCTGTCACACCAGAAAATTTCTCCCCTCCCACCAGAAACTTTCTCTGTCTCCCACCAGAAACTTTCCCCCCTCACACCAGAAAGTTTCTCCTCTTACACCAGAAACATTCTCTCTTCCCACCAGAAACTTTCTCCCTCTCCCACCAGAAACTTTCTCCCCTTCTCACCAGAAACTTTCTCCCCCTCACACCAGAAACTTTCCCCCCTCACACCAAAAAGTTTCTCCTCTTACACCAGAAACATTCTCTCCTCCCACCAAAAAATTTCTCCCTCTCCCACCAGAAACTTTCCCCCTCACACCAGAAACTTTCCCCCTCACACCAGAAACTTTCTCCTCTCTCACCAGAAACTTTCTCCTGTCACATCAGAAACTGCCTCCCCTCCCACCAGAACCTTTCTCCCCCTGTCACCAGAAACTTCTCCCCCTCACACCAGAAACTTGCTCTCCTCACGCCAGAAACTGCTTCCCCTCTCACCAGAAACTTCTTCCACCTTTTACTGGAAACTTTATCCCCCTCCCACCAGAAACTTTCTCCCCTCCCACCAGAAACTTAATCCCCTCCCACCAGAAACTTTCTCCCCCTCTCAGCAGAAACTATCTCCTCTCTCACCAGAAACTTTCTCCCTCTTTCACCAGAAACTTTCTGTTCCTCATACCAGAAACTTTCTCCCCTCCCACAAGAAAATTTCTCCCCCTCCCATCAGAAACTTTCTCCCCTCCCACCAGAAACTTTCTCCCTCTCCCACCAGAAAATTTCTCCCTCACCCACCAGAAACATTCTCCCCCTCTCACCAGAAACTTTCTCTCTCTCCCACCAGAAACTTTTCCCCTTCACACCAGAAACTTTCCCCAATCACACCAGAAACTTTCTCCTCTCTCACCAGAAACTTGTCCCCTTCACAACAGAAACTTTTCCCCCTCACACCAGAAACTTTCTCCTCTCTCACCAGAAACTTCTCCTCTCACACCAGAAACTTCCTCCCCTCCCACCAGAAACTTTCTGTCCCTCTCACCAGAAACTTCTTCCCACTCTCACCAGAAACTTCCTCCCGTCCCACCAGAAACTTTCTGCCCTCCCACCAGAAACTTTCTTCCTCTCTCACCAGTAACATTCTCCTTTCTCACCAGAAATTTTCTCCTCTCACACCAGAAACTCCCTCCCCTCCCACCAGAAACTTTCTCCCCTCTCACCAGAAACTTTCTCCCCTCCCACCAGAAACTTTCTCCCCTCTCAAAAGCAACTTTCTCCCACTCCCACCAGAAACTAAATCCCCTCTCACCAGAAACTTCCTCCCCTCCCACCATAAACTTTAGCCCTCCAACCAGAAACTTTCTTCCCCTCCCACAAGAAACATCCGCCTCTCTCACCCAAAATTTTCTCTGCTACCACCAGAAATTTTCTGCCTCTCTCACCGGAAAATTTCTCCCCTCCCACCAGAAACTTTCTTCCTCTCCCACCAGAAACTTTCTCCTCTCACACCAGAAACTTTCTCCTCTCACACCAGAAACTTTCTCCCCTCCCACCAGAAACTTTCTCCCCCTGTCACCAGAAACTTTTCCCCCTCACACCAGAAACTTCCTCCCCTCCCACCATAAACTTTCGCCCTCCAACCAGAAACTTTCTTCCCCTCCCACAAGAAACATCCTCCTCTCTCACCCAAAATTTTCTCTGCTACCACCAGAAATTTTCTGCCTCTCTCACCGGAAACTTTTTCCCCTCCCACCAGAAACTTTCTTCCTCTCCCACCAGAAACTTTCTCCTCTCACACCAGAAACCTTCTCCCCCTCTCACCAGAAACTTCTGCCCCCTCTCACCAGAAACATTCTCCCCCCCTCCAGAAACTTTCTCCCCTCCAACCAGAAAATTTCTCCCCCTCTCACCAGAAACTTTCTCGTTTCTCACCAGAAACTTTCTCCCTCCTTCACCAGAAACTTTTCCCCCTCTCACCAGAAACTTTCTCCCCTCCTCCAGAAACTTTCTCCTCTCAGAACAGAAACTTACTCCCCTCCCAACAGAAACTTTCTCCCCCCTCACCAGAAACTTTTCCCCTGCCACCAGAAACTTTCTCCCCTCCCACCAGAAACTTTCTCCTCACCCACCAGAAACTTTCTCCTCTCACACCAGAAACTTTCTCCTCTCACACCAAAAAGTTCGTCCCCTCCGACCAGAAACTTTTTCCCCGTCACCAGAAACTTTCCCCCCTCACACCAGAAACTTTCTCCCCTCACATCAGAAATTTTCTCCCCCTCTCACCAGAAACTTCTTCCACCTCTTACTAGAAACTTTATCCCCCTCCCACCAGAAACTTTCTCCCCCTTCCACCAGAAAATTTCTCCCCTCCCACCAGAAACTTTCTCCCCTCCCACCAGAAAGTTTCTCCGCCTCACACCAGAAACTTTCTCCTCTCTCACCAGAAACTTTCTCCTCTCACACCAGAAACTTGCTTCCCTCCCACCAGAAACTTTCCCTCCTCCAACCAGAAACTTTCTCCCCCTCCCAGCAGAAACTTCATCCCCTCTCACCAGAAACTTTCTCTTCTCCGACCAGAAACCTTCTCCCTCTCTCACCAGAAACTTTCTCCCCTCCCACCAGAAACTTCCCCCTCTTTCACCAGAAACTTTCTCCTGTCACACCAGAAACTTCCTCCACTCCCAGCAGAAACTTCCTCCACTCCCACCAGAAACTTTCTCCCTCTCTCACCAGAAACTTTCTCCCTTCCCACCAGAAACTTTCTCCCCTCCCACCAGAAACTTTCTCCCTCTCCCACCAGAAAATTTTCCCCTTCACACCAGAAACTTTCTCCTCTCACAGCTGAAACTTCCTCCCCTTCCACCAAAAACTTACTCCCCCTCTCACCAGAAACTTTTCCCCCTCACACCAGAAAGTATCTCCCCTCCCACCAGAAACCTTTTCCTCCTCTGACCAGACACTTCTTCCCCCTCTCACCAGAAACTTTCTCTCTCCCACCAGAAACTTTTCCCTTTCACACCAGAAACTTACCCCACTGACACCAGAAACTTTCTCCTCTCTCACCAGAAACTTGTCCCCTTCACAACAGAAACTTTTCCCCCTCACACCAGAAACTTTCTCCTCTCTCACCGGAAACTTCTCTTCTCACACCAGAAATTTCCTCCCCTCCCACCAGAAACTTTCTCTCCCTCTCACCAGAATCTTCTTCTCACTCTCACCAGAAACTTCCTCCCGTCCCACCTGAAACTTTCTCCCCTCCCACCAGAAACTTAATCCCCTCCCACCAGAAACTTTCTCCCCCTGTCACCAGAAACTTTTCCCCCTGCCAGCAGAAACTTTCTCCCATCCCACCAGAAACTTTCTCCCACTCTTACCAGAAGCTTCTTCGCCCTCCCACCAGAAACTTTCTCCCTCTGTCACCAGAAAATTTCTCCCTCACCCACCAGAAACATTCTCCCCTTCTCACCAGAAACTTTCTCTCTCTCCCACCAGAAACTTTTCCCCTTCACACCAGAAACTTTCTCCGCTTCCACCAGAAGCTTTCCCCCTCTCGCACCAGATACTTTCTGCTGTCACACCAGAAAATTTCTCCCCTCCCACCAGAAACTTTCTCTGTCTCCCACCAGAAACTTTCCCCCCTCACACCAGAAAGTTTCTCCTCTTACACCAGAAACATTCTCTCTTCCCACCAGAAACTTTCTCCCTCTCCCACCAGAAACTTTCTCCCCTTCTCACCAGAAACTTTCTCCCCCTCACACCAGAAACTTTCCCCCCTCACACCAAAAAGTTTCTCCTCTTACACCAGAAACATTCTCTCCTCCCACCAGAAACTTTCTCCCTCTCCCACCAGAAACTTTCCCCCTCACACCAGAAACTTTCTCCTCTCTCACCAGAAACTTTCTCCTGTCACATCAGAAACTGCCTCCCCTCCCACCAGAACCTTTCTCCCCCTGTCACCAGAAACTTTTCCCCCTCACACCAGAAACTTGCTCTCCTCACGCCAGAAACTGCTTCCCCTCCCACCAGAAACTTTCTCCGTCTCCCACCAGAAACTTTCCCCCCTCACACCAGAAACTTTCTCTCCTCCCACCAGAAAATTCCTCCTCTCTCACAACTTTTCCCCCTCAGACCAGAAACTTTCTCCTCTCTCACCAGAAACTTCCACTCCTCCCACCAGAAACTTTCTCCCTCTCTCACCAGCAACTTTTCCCCCTCACACCAGAAACTTCCTCACCTCCCACCAGAAACTTTCTCCCCCTCTGACCAGGAACTTTCTCCCCTCCTACCATTAATTTTCACCCCCTCCCACCATTAACTTTCTCCTCCTCCAACCAGAAACTTTCTCCCCTCCCACACGAAACTTTCTCCCCCTTCCACCAGAAACATTCTCTCCTCCCACCAGAAGCTTTCTCCCGCTCCCACCAGAAACTTTCCCCCTCACACCAGAAACTTTCTCCTCTCTCACCAGAAACTGTCTCCTGTCAGACCAGAAACTGCCTCCCCTCCCACTAGAATCTTTCTCCCCCTGTCACCAGAAAGTTTTCCCCCTCACACCAGAAACTTGCTCTCCTCACGGCAGAAAATTTCTCCCCCTTTCACCAGAAACTTCTTCCCCTCCCAACAGAAACATTCTCCCCTCCCACCAGAAACTTCTAGCCCTCCCACCAGAAGCTTTCTCCCTCTCCCACCAGAAACTTCTCTCTCTCCCACCAGAAACTTTCCCTTCACACCAGAACCTTTCCCCACTCACAGCAGAAACTTTCTCCTCTCTCACCAGAACTTTTTCCCCTCACACCAGAAACTTTCTCCACTCTCACCAGATACTTCCTCCCGTCCCACCAGAAACTTTCTGCACTCCCACCAGAAACTTTCTGCCCTCCCACCAGAAACTTTCTTCTTCTCTCACCAGAAACATTCTCCTTTCTCACCAGAAATTTTCTCCTCTCACACCAGAAACTCCCTCCCTCCCACCAGCAACTTTCTCCCACTCCCACTAGAAACTTGCTCCCCTCTCACCAGAAACTTTCTCCCCTCCCATCAGAAACTTTCTCCCTCTCTAATCAGAAACTTTCTCCCCTCCCACCAGAAACTTTCTCCCTCTCTCACCAGAAACTTTTCCCTCTCACACCAGAAACTTCCTCCCTCCACCATAAACTTTCCCCCTCCAACCAGAAACTTTCTTCCCCTCCCACAAGAAACATCCTCCTCTCTCACCCAAAATTTTCTCTGCTACCACCAGAAATTTTTTGCCTCTCTCACCAGAAACTTTCTCCCCTCCCACCAGAAACTTTCTTCCTCTCCCACCAGAAACTTTCTCCTCTCACACCAGAAACTTTCTCCTCTCACACCAGAAACTTTCTCCCCTCTCACCAGAAACTTTCTGCCCTCCCACCATAAACTTTCTTCCTCTCTCACCAGAAACATTCTCCTTTCTCACCAGAAATTTTCTCCTCTCACACCAGAAACTCCCTCCCCTCCCACCAGAAACTTTCTCCCCTCCCACCAGCAACTTTCTCCCACTCCCAACAGAAAGTCCTCCCCTCTCACCAGAAACTTTCTCCCCCCCAACAGAAACTGTCTCCCCTCCCATCAGAAAATTTCTCCCCTCTCACCAGAAACTTTCTCCCCCCTCCCACCAGAAACGTTCTCCCCTCCTATCAGAAACGTTCTCCCCCTGCCAGCAGAAACTTTCTCCCATACCACCAGAAACTTTCTCCCATCCCACCAGAAACTTTCTCACCTCCCACCAGAAACTTTCTCTCCTTCTCACCAGAAACTTTCTCCCTCTCCCACCAGAAACTTTCCCCCTCACACCAGAAACTTTCTCCTCTCTCACCAGAAACTTTCTCCTGTCACACCAGAAACTGCCTCCCCTCCCACCAGAATCTTTCTCCCCCTGTCACCAGAAACTTTTCCCCCTCACACCAGAAACTTGCTCTCCTCACGCCAGATACTTTCTCCCCCTTTCACCAGAAACTTCTTCCCCTCCCACCAGAAACATTCTCCCCTCCCACCAGAAACTTTCTCCCCCTCCCACCAGAAGCTTTCTCCCTCTCCCACCAGAAACTTTCTCTCTCTCCCACCAGAAACTTTCTCCCTCTCTCACCAGAAACTTTCTCCCCTCCCACCAGAAACTGTCCCCTCTCTCACCAGAAACTTTCTCCTGTCACACCCGAAACTTCATCCACTCCCACCAGAAACTTCCTCCCTTCTCACCAAAAACTTTCTCCCCTCCCACCTGAAACATTCTATCCTCACACCAGAAAATTTCTCTCTCTCTCACCAGAAATTTTCTTCCCTCCCGCCAGAAACATTCTCCCCTTCCCACCAGAAACTTTCTCCCCCTGTCCCCAGAAACTTTTCCCCCTGCCAGCAGAAAGTTTCTCCCATCCCACCGGAAACTTTCTCCCACTCTCACCAGAAGCTTCTTCCCCCTCCCACCAGAAACTTTCTCCCTCTCTCACCAGAAAATTTCTCCCTCACCCACCAGAAACATTCTCCCCCTCTCACAGAAACTTTCTCTCTCTCTCCCACCACAAACTTTTCCCCTTCACACCAGAAACTTTCTCCGCTTCCACCAGAAGCTTTCCCCCTCTCGCACCAGATACTTTCTGCTGTCACACCAGAAACTTTCTCCCCTCCCACCAGAAACTTTCTCCGTCTCCCACCAGAAACTTCCCCCCTCACACCAGAAACTTTCTCTCCTCCCACCAGAAACTTTCTCCTCTCTCACAACTTTTCCCCCTCAGACCAGAAAATTTCTCCTCTCTCACCAGAAACTTCCACTCCTCCACCAGAACTTTCTCCTCTCTCAAAACATTTCCCCCTCAGACCAGAAAATTTCTCCTCTCTCACCAGAAACTTCACTCCTCCCACCAGAAACTTTCTCCCTCTCTCACCAGCAACTTTTCCCCCTCACACCAGAAACTTCCTCACCTCCCACCAGAAACTTTCTCCCCTCTCACCAGGAACTTTCTCCCCTCCTACCATTAACTTTCACCCCCTCCCACCATTAACTTTCTCCCCCTCCAACCAGAAACTTTCTCCCCTCCCACACGAAACTTTCTCCCCCTTCACCAGAAACTTTCTCCCCACCCACCAGAAACTTAATCCCCTCCCACCAGAAACTTTCTCCCCCTCTCAGCAGAAACTATCTCCTCTCTCACCAGAAACTTTCTCCCTCTTTCACCAGAAACTTTCTGTTCCTCTTACCAGAAAATTTCTCCCCTCCCACCAGAAATTTCTCCCCCTCCCATCAGAAACTTTCTCCCCTCCCACCAGAAACTTTCTCCCTCTACCACCAGAAAATTTCTCCCTCACCACCAGAAACATTCTCCCCCTCTCACCAGAAACTTTCTCTCTCTCCCACCAGAAACTTTTCCCCTTCACAACAGAAACTTTCCCCACTCACACCAGAAACTTTCTCTTCTCTCACCAGAAACTTGTCCCCTTCACAACAGAAACTTTTCCCCCTCACACCCAGAAACTTTCTCCTCTCTCACCAGAAACTTCTCCTCTCACACCAGAAACTTCCTCCCCTCCCACCAGAAACTTTCTGTCCCTCTCACCAGAAACTTCTTCCCACTCTCACCAGAAACTTCCTCCCGTCCCACCAGAAACTTTCTGCCCTCCCACCAGAAACTTTCTTCCTCTCTCACCAGTAACATTCTCCTTTCTCACCAGAAATATTCTCCTCTCACACCAGAAACTCCCTCCCCTCCCACCAGAAACTTTCTCCCCTCCCACCAGCAACTTTCTCCCACTCCCACCAGAAACTAAATCCCCTCTCACCAGAAACTTCTCCCCTCCCACCAGAAACTTCCTCCCCTCCACCATACTTTCGCCCTCCAACAGAAACTTTCTTCCCCTCCCACAAGAAACATCCTCCTCACTCACCCAAAATTTTCTCTGCTACCACCAGAAATTTTCTGCCTCTCTCACCGAAACTTTTCTCCCCTCCCTCCAGAAACCTTCTTCCTCTCCCACCAGAAACTTTCTCCTCTCACACCAGAAACTTTCTCCTCTCACACCAGAAACTTTCGCCCCTCCCACCAGAAACTTTCCTCCCCCTGTCACCAGAAACTTCTGCCCCCTCTCACCAGAAACATTCTCCCCCCCTCCAGAAACTTTCTCCCCTCCCACCAGAAAATTTCTGCCTTCTGCCCCTCTCACCAGAAACTTTCTCCTTTCTCACCAGAAACTTTCTCCCTCCTTCACCAGAAACTTATCCCCCTCTCACCAGAAACTTTCTCCTCTCACACCAGAAACTTTCTCCTCTCACACCAAAAAGTTCCTCCCCTCCGACCAGAAACTTTCTCCCCGTCACCAGAAACTTTCCCCCCTCACACCAGAAACTTTCTCCCCTCACATCAGAAATTTTCTCCCCCTCTCACCAGAAACTTCTTCCACCTCTTACTGGAAACTTTATCCCCCTCCCACCAGAAACTTTCTCCCCTCCCACCAGAAACTTAATCCCCTCCCACCAGAAACTTTCTCCCCCTCTCAGCAGAAACTATCTCCTCTCTCACCAGAAACTTTCTCCCTCTTTCACCAGAAACTTTCTGTTCCTCATACCAGAAACTTTCTCCCCTCCCACAAGAAAATTTCTCCCCTCCCATCAGAAACTTTCTCCCCTCCCACCAGAAACTTTCTCCCTCTCCCACCAGAAAATTTCTCCCTCACCCACCAGAAACATTCTCCCCCTCTCACCAGAAACTTTCTCTGTCTCCCACCAGAAACTTTTCCCCTTCACACCAGAAACTTTCCCCAATCACACCAGAAACTTTCTCCTCTCTCACCAGAAACTTGTCCCCTTCACAACAGAAACTTTTCCCCCTCACACCAGAAACTTTCTCCTCTCTCACCAGAAACTTCTCCTCTCACACCAGAAACTTTCTCCCTCTCTCACCAGAAACTTTCTCCCTTCCCACCAGAAACTTTCTCCCCTCCCCACAGAAACTTTCTCCCTCTCCCACCAGAAAATTTTCCCCTTCACACCAGAAACTTTCTGCTCTCACAGCTGAAACTTCCTCCCCCTTCCACCAAAAACTTACTCCCCCTCTCACCAGAAACTTTTCCCCCTCACACCAGAAAGTATCTCCCCTCCCACCAGAACCTTTTCCTCCTCTGACCAGACACTTCTTCCCCCTCTCACCAGAAACTTTCTCTCTCCCACCAGAAACTTTTCCCTTTCACACCAGAAACTTACCCCACTCACACCAGAAACTTTCTCCTCTCTCACCAGAAACTTGTCCCCTTCACAACAGAAACTTTTCCCCCTCACACCAGAAACTTTCTCCTCTCTCACCGGAAACTTCTCCTCTCACACCAGAAATTTCCTCCCCTCCCACCAGAAACTTTCTCTCCCTCTCACCAGAATCTTTCTCTCCCTCTCACCAGAATCTTCTTCTCACTCTCACCAGAAACTTCCTCCCGTCCCACCAGAAACTTTCTGCCCTCCCACCAGAAACTTTCTTCCTCTCTCACCAGTAACATTCTCCTTTCTCACCAGAAATATTCTCCTCTCACACCAGAAACTCCCTCCCCTCCCACCAGAAACTTTCTCCCCTCCCACCAGCAACTTTCTCCCACTCCCACCAGAAACTAAATCCCCTCTCACCAGAAACTTTCTCCCCTCCCACCAGAAACTTCCTCCCCTCCCACCATAAACTTTCGCCCTCCAACCAGAAACTTTCTTCCCTCCCACAAGAAACATCCTCCTCACTCACCCCAAAATTTTCTCTGCTACCACCAGAAATTTTCTGCCTCTCTCACCGGAAACTTTCTCCCCTCCCTCCAGAAACTTTCTTCCTCTCCCACCAGAAACTTTCTCCTCTCACACCAGAAACTTTCTCCTCTCACACCAGAAACTTTCGCCCCTCCCACCAGAAACTTTCTCCCCCTGTCACCAGAAACTTCTGCCCCCTCTCACCAGAAACATTCTCCCCCCCTCCAGAAACTTTCTCCCCTCCCACCAGAAAATTTCTGCCCCTCTCACCAGAAACTTTCTCCTTTCTCACCAGAAACTTTCTCCCTCCTTCACCAGAAACTTATCCCCCTCTCACCAGAAACTTTCTCCTCTCACACCAGAAACTTTCTCCTCTCACACCAAAAAGTTCCTCCCCTCCGACCAGAAACTTTCTCCCCGTCACCAGAAACTTTCCCCCCTCACACCAGAAACTTTCTCCCCTCACATCAGAAATTTTCTCCCCCTCTCACCAGAAACTTCTTCCACCTCTTACTGGAAACTTTATCCCCCTCCCACCAGAAACTTTCTCCCCTCCCACCAGAAACTTAATCCCCTCCCACCAGAAACTTTCTCCCCCTCTCAGCAGAAACTATCTCCTCTCTCACCAGAAACTTTCTCCCTCTTTCACCAGAAACTTTCTGTTCCTCATACCAGAAACTTTCTCCCCTCCCACAAGAAAATTTCTCCCCCTCCCATCAGAAACTTTCTCCCCTCCCACCAGAAACTTTCTCCTCTCCCACCAGAAATTTCTCCCTCACCCACCAGAAACATTCTCCCCCTCTCACCAGAAACTTTCTCTGTCTCCCACCAGAAACTTTTCCCCTTCACACCAGAAACTTTCCCCAATCACACCAGAAACTTTCTCCTCTCTCACCAGAAACTTGTCCCCTTCACAACAGAAACTTTTCCCCCTCACACCAGAAACTTTCTCCTCTCTCACCAGAAACTTCTCCTCTCACACCAGAAACTTTCTCCCTCTCTCACCAGAAACTTTCTCCCTTCCCACCAGAAACTTTCTCCCCTCCCACCAGAAACTTTCTCCCTCTCCCACCAGAAAATTTTCCCCTTCACACCAGAAACTTTCTGCTCTCACAGCTGAAACTTCCTCCCCTTCCACCAAAAACTTACTCCCCCTCTCACCAGAAACTTTTCCCCCTCACACCAGAAAGTATCTCCCCTCCCACCAGAAACCTTTTCCTCCTCTGACCAGACACTTCTTCCCCCTCTCACCAGAACTTTCTCTCTCCCACCAGAAACTTTTCCCTTTCACACCAGAAACTTACCCCACTCACACCAGAAACTTTCTCCTCTCTCACCAGAAACTTGTCCCCTTCACAACAGAAACTTTTCCCCCTCACACCAGAAACTTTCTCCTCTCTCACCGGAAACTTCTCCTCTCACACCAGAAATTTCCTCCCCTCCCACCAGAAACTTTCTCTCCCTCTCACCAGAATCTTTCTCTCCCTCTCACCAGAATCTTCTTCTCACTCTCACCAGAAACTTCCTCCCGTCCCACCTGAAACTTTCTCCCCTCCCACCAGAAACTTAATCCCCTCCCACCAGAAACTTTCTCCCCCTCTCAGCAGAAACTATCTCCTCTCTCACCAGAAACTTTCTCCCTCTTTCACCAGAAACTTTCTGTTCCTCTTACCAGAAACTTTCTCCCCTCCCACCAGAAAATTTCTCCCCCTCCCATCAGAAACTTTCTCCCCTCCCACCAGAAACTTTCTCCCTCTCCCACCAGAAAATTTCTCCTTTACCCACCAGAAACATTTTCCCTCTCTCACCAGAAACTTTCTCTCTCTCCCACCAGAAACTTCTCCCCTTCACAACAGAAACTTTTCCTCCTCGCACCAGAAACTTTCTCCTCTCTCACCAGAAACTTCTCCTCTCACACCAGAAACTTCCTCCCGTCCCACCAGAAATTTTCTGCCCTCCCACCAGAAACTTTCTTCCTCTCTCACCAGAAACATTCTCCTTTCTCACCAGAAATTTTCTCCTCTCACACCAGAAACTCCCTCCCCTCCCACCAGAAACTTTCTCCCTCCCACCAGCAACTTTCTCCCACTCCCAACAGAAAGTTCCTCCCCTCTCACCAGTAACTTTCTCCACTCCCACCAGAAACTTTCTCCCTCTCTAATCAGAAACTTTCTCCCCTCTCACCAGAAACTTTCTCCCCCTCTCAGCAGAAACTATCTCCTCTCTCACCAGAAACTTTCTCCCTCTTTCACCAGAAACTTTCTGTTCCTCTTACCAGAAACTTTCTCCCCTCCCACCAGAAATTTCTCCCCCTCCCATCAGAAACTTTCTCCCTCCCACCAGAAACTTTCTCCCTCTCCCACCAGAAAATTTCTCCCTCACCCACCAGAAACATTCTCCCCCTCTCACCAGAAACTTTCTCTCTCTCCCACCAGAAACTTTTCCCCCTTCACAACAGAAACTTTCCCCACTCACACCAGAAACTTTCTCTTCTCTCACCAGAAACTTGTCCCCTTCACAACAGAAACTTTTCCCCCTCACACCAGAAACTTTCTCCTCTCTCACCAGAAACTTCTCCTCTCCCACCAAAGAAACTTTTTCCTTTCACACCAGAAACTTACCCCACTCACACCAGAAACTTTCTCCTCTCTCACCAGAAACTTGTCCCCTTCACAACAGAAACTTTTCCCCCTCACACCAGAAACTTTCTCCTCTCTCACCGGAAACTTCTCCTCTCACACCAGAAATTTCCTCCCCTCCCACCAGAAACTTTCTCTCCCTCTCACCAGAATCTTCTTCTCACTCTCACCAGAAACTTCCTCCCGTCCCACCTGAAACTTTCTCCCCTCCCACCAGAAACTTAATCCCCTCCCACCAGAAACTTTCTCCCCCTCTCAGCAGGAACTATCTCCTCTCTCACCAGAAACTTTCTCCTTCTTTCACCAGAAACTTTCTGTTCCTCTTACCAGAAACTTTCTCCCCTCCCACCAGAAAATTTCTCCCCCTCCCATCAGAAACTTCCTCCCCTCCCACCAGAAACTTTCTCCCTCTCCCACCAGAAAATTTCTCCTTTACCCCACCAGAAACATTTTCCCTCTCTCACCAGAAACTTTCTCTCTCTCCCACCAGAAACTTCTCCCCTTCACAACAGAAACTTTTCCTCCTCACACCAGAAACTTTCTCCTCTCTCACCAGAAACTTCTCCTCTCACACCAGAAACTTCCTCCCGTCCCACCAGAAACTTTCTCCCCTCCCACCAGAAACTTTCTCCCTCTCCCACCAGAAAATTTCTCCCTCACCCACCAGAAACATTCTCCCCCTCTCACCGGAAACTTTCTCTCTCTCCCACCAGAAACTTTTCCCCTTCACACCAGAAACTTTCCCCAATCACACCAGAAACTTTCTCCTCTCTCACCAGAAACTTGTCCCCTTCACAACGGAAACTTTTCCCCCTCACACCAGAAACTTTCTCCTCTCTCACCAGAAACTTCTCCTCTCACACCAGAAACTTCCTCCCCTCCCACCAGAAACTTTCTGTCCCTCTCACCAGAAACTTCTTCCCACTCTCACCAGAAACTTCCTCCCGTCCCACCGGAAACTTTCTGCCCTCCACCAGAAACTTTCTTCCTCACTCACCAGTAACATTCTCCTTTCTCACCAGAAATTTTCTCCTCTCACACCAGAAACTCCCTCCCCTCCCACCAGAAACTTTCTCCCCTCTCACCAGCAACTTTCTCCCACTCCCACCAGAAACTAAATGCCCTCTCACCAGAAACTTTCTCCCCTCCCACCAGAAACTTTCTCCCCTCCCACCAGCAACTTTTCCCCCTCACACCAGAAACTGTCTCCCCTCCCACCAGAAACTTTGTCCTCTCACACCAGAAACTTTCTGCTCTCACACCAGAAACTTTCTCCCCTCCCACCAGAAACTTCCTCCCCTCCCACCAGAAACTTAATCCCCTCCCACCAGAAACTTTCTCCCCCTCTCAGCAGAAACTATCTCCTCTCTCACCAGAAACTTTCTGTTCCTCTTACCAGAAACTTTCTCCCCTCCCACCAGAAAATTTCTCCCCCTCCGATCAGAAACTTTCTCCCCTCCCACCAGAAACTTTCTCCCTCTCCCACCAGAAAATTTCTCCCTCACCCACCAGAAACATTCTCCCCCTCTCACCGGAAACTTTCTCTCTCTCTCCCACCAGAAACTTTTCCCCTTCACACCAGAAACTTTCCCCAATCACACCAGAAACTTTCTCCTCTCTCACCAGAAACTTGTCCCCTTCACAACAGAAACTTTTCCCCCTCACACCAGAAACTTTCTCCTCTCTCACCAGAAACTTCTCCTCTCACACCAGAAACTTCCTCCCCTCCCACCAGAAACTTTCTGTCCCTCTCACCAGAAACTTCTTCCCACTCTCAGCAGAAACTTCCTCCCGTCCCACCGGAAACTTTCTGCCCTCCCACCAGAAACTTTCTTCCTCTCTCACCAGTAACATTCTCCTTTCTCACCAGAAATTTTCTCCTCTCACACCAGAAACTCCCCTCCCCTCCCACCAGAAACTTTCTCCCCTCTCACCAGCAACTTTCTCCCACTCCCACCAGAAACTAAATCCCCTCTCACCAGAAACTTTCTCCCCTCCCACCAGAAACTTTCTCCCCTCCCACCAGCAACTTTTCCCCCTCACACCAGAAACTGTCTCCCCTCCCACCAGAAACTTTGTCCTCTCACACCAGAAACTTTCTGCTCTCACACCAGAAACTTTCTCCCCTCCCACCAGAAACTTCCTCCCCTCCACCAGAAACTTTCGCCCTCCAACCAGAAACTTTCTTCCCCTCCCACAAGAAACATCCTCCTCTCTCACCCAAAATTTTCTCTGCTACCACCAGAAATTTTCTGCCTCTCTCACCGGAAAATTTCTCCCCTCCCACCAGAAACTTTCTTCCTCTCCCACCAGAAACTTTCTCCTCTCACACCAGAAACTTTCTCCTCTCACACCAGAAACTTTCTTCCCTCCCACCAGAAACTTTCTCCCCCTCTCACCAGAAACTTTTCCCCCTCACACCAGAAACTTCCTCCCCTCCCACCATAAACTTTCGCCTTCCAACCAGAAACTTTCTTCCCCTCCCACAAGAAACATCCTCCTCTCTCACCCAAAATTTTCTCTGCTACCACTAGAAATTTTCTGCCTCTCTCACCGGAAACTTTTTCCCCCTCCCACCAGAAACTTTCTTCCTCTCCCACCAGAAACTTTGTCCTCTCACACCAGAAACTTTCTCCACTCACACCAGAAACTTTCTCCCCTCCCACCAGAAACCTTCTCCCCTCTCACCAGAAACTTCTGCCCCCTCTCACCAGAAACATTCTCCCCCCCTCCAGAAACTTTCTCCCCTCCAACCAGAAAATTTCTCCCCCTCTCACCAGAAACTTTCTCCTTTCTCACCAGAAACTTTCTCCCTCCTTCACCAGAAACTTTTCCCCCTCTCACCAGAAACTTTCTCCCCTCCTCCAGAAACTTTCTCCTCTCAGAACAGAAACTTACTCCCCTCCCAACAGAAACTTTCTCCCCCCTCACCAGAAACTTTTCCCCTGCACCAGAAACTTTCTCCCCTCCCACCAGAAACTTTCTCCTCACCCACCAGAAACTTTCTCCTCTCACACCAGAAACTTTCTCCTCTCACACCAAAAAGTTCGTCCCCTCAGACCAGAAACTTTCTCCCCGTCACCAGAAACTTTCCCCCCTCACACCGGAAACTTTCTCCCCTCACATCAGAAATTTTCTCCCCCTCACACCAGAAACTTTCTCCTCTCTCACCAGAAACTTTCTCCTGTCACACCAGAAACTGCCTCCCCTCCCACCAGAATCTTTCTCCCCCTGTCACCAGAAACTTTTCCCCCTCACACCAGAAACCTGCTCTCCTCACGCCAGATACTTTCTCCCCCTTTCACCAGAAACTTCTTGCCCTCCCACCAGAAACATTCTCCACTCCCACCAGAAACATTCTCCCCCTCCCACCAGAAGCTTTCTCCCTCTCCCACCAGAAAGTTTCTCTCTCTCCCACGTGAAACTTTCTCCCTCTCTCACCAGAAACTTTCTCCCCTCCCACCAGAAACTGTCCCCTCTCTCACCAGAAACTTTCTCCTGTCACACCCGAAACTTCATCTACTCCCACCAGAAACTTACTCCCTTCTCACCAAAAACTTTCTCCCCTCCCACCAGAAATATTCTCTCCTCCCACCAGAAAATTTCTCCCCCTCCCATCAGAAACTTTCTCCCCTCCCACCAGAAACTTTCATCCTCTCCCACCAGAAAATTTCCCCCTCACCCACCAGAAATATTCTCCCCCTCTCACCAGAAACTTTCTCTCTCTCCCACCAGAAACTTTTCCCCTTCACACAGAGAACTTTCCCCACTCTCACCAGAAACTTTCTCTCTCTCTCCACCAGAAACTTTTCCCCTCACACCAGAAACTTTCTCCTCTCTCACCAGAAACTTCTCCTCTCACACCAGAAATTTCCTCCCCTCCCACCAGAAACTTTCTGTCCCTCTCACCAGAAACTTCTTCCACTCTCACCAGAAACTTCCTCCCGTCCCACCAGAAACTTTCTGCCCTCCCACCAGAAACTTTCTTCCTCTCTCACCAGTAACATTCTCCTTTCTCACCAGAAATTTTCTCCTCTCACACCAGAAACTCCCTCCCCTCCCACCAGAAACTTTCTCCCTCTCCCACCAGAAAATTTCTCCCTTACCCACCAGAAACATTTTCCCTCTCTCACCAGAAACTTTCTGTCTCTCCACCAGAAACTTCTCCCCTTCACAACAGAAACTTTTCCTCCTCAACCAGAAACTTTCTCCCTCTCACCAGAAACTTCTCCTCTCACACCAGAAACTTCCTCCCGTCCCACCAGAAACTTTCTGCCCTCCCACCAGAAACTTTCTTCCTCTCTCACCAGAAACATTCTCCTTTCTCACCAGAAATTTTCTCCTCTCACACACCAGAAACTCCCTCCCCTCCCACCAGAAACTTTCTCCCCTCCCACCAGAAACTTTCTCCCCCTCCCACCAGAAACTTTCTCCCCTCTCACCAGAAACTTTCTCCCCTCCCACCAGAAACTTTCTCCCTCTCTAATCAGAAACTTTCTCCCCTCTCACCAGAAACTTTCTCCTCTCCGACCAGAAACCTTCTCCCTCTTTCACCAGAAACTTCCTCCACTCCCACCAGAATCTTTCTCCCCTCCCACCAGAAACTTTCTCCCCCTCCCACCAGAAACTTCCTCCCCTCTCACCAGAAACTTTCTCCCCTCCCACCGAAAACTTTCTCCCCCTCCCACCAGAAACTTCCTCCCCTCTCACCAGAAACTTTCTCCACTCCCACCAGAAACTTTCTCCCTCTCTAATCAGAAACTTTCTCCCCTCTCACCAGAAACTTTCTCCTCTCCGACCAGAAACCTTCTCCCTCTCCCACCAGAAACTTCCTCCACTCCCACCAGAAACTTTCCCCCTCACACCAGAAACTTTCTCCCCTCCCAACAGAAACATTCTCCCCTCACACCAGAAACTTACTCCCTCTCTCACCAGAAACTTTCTCCCCTCCCAACAGAAACATTCTCCCCTCACACCAGAAACTTACTCCCCCTCTCACCAGAAACTTTTCCCCCTCACACCAGAAACTTCCTCCCCTCCCACCATAAACTTTAGCCCTCCAACCAGAAACTTTCTTCCCCTCGCACAAGAAACATCCTCCTCTCTCACCCAAAATTTTCTCTGCTACCACCAGAAATTTTCTGCCTCTCTCACCGGAAACTTTCTCCCCTCCCACCAGAAACTTTCTTCCTCTCCCACCAGAAACTTTCTCCCCTCCCACCAGAAACCTTCTCCCCCTCTCAACAGAAACTTCTGCCCCCTCTCACCAGAAACATTCTCCTCCCCTCCAGAAACTTTCTCCCCTCCCACCAGAAAATTTCTCCCCCTCTCACCAGAAACTTTCCCCTTTCTCACCAGAAACTTTCTCCCTCCTTCACCCGAAACTTTTCCCCCTCTCACCAGAAACTTTCTCCCCTCCTCCAGAAACTTCCTCCTCTCAGAACAGAAACTTACTCCCCTCCCAATAGAAACTTTCTCCCCCCTCACCAGAAACTTTTCCCCTGCCACCAGAAACTTTCTCCCCTCCCACCAGAAACTTTCTCCCCCTCTCACCAGAAACTTCCGCCCCCTCTCACCAGAATCTTTCTCCCCCCCTCCAGAAACTTTCTCCCCTCCCACCAGAAAATTTCTCCCCCTCTCACCAGAAACTTTCTCCTTTCTCACCAGAAACTTTCTCCCTCCTTCACCAGAAACTTTTCCCCCTCTCACCAGAAACTTTCTCCCCTCCTCCAGAAACTTTCTCCTCTCAGAACAGAAACTTACTCCCCTCCCAACAGAAACTTTCTCCCCCCTCACCAGAAACTTTTCCCCTGCCACCAGAAACTTTCTCCCCTCCCACCAGAAACTTTCTCCTCACCCACCAGAAACTTTCTCCTCTCACACCAGAAACTTTCTCCTCTCACACCAAAAAGTTCCTCCCCTCCGACCAGAAACTTTCTCCCCGTCACCAGAAACTTTCCCCCCTCACACCAGAAACTTTCTCCCCTCACATCAGAAATTTTCTCCCCCTCTCACCAGAAACTTCTTCCACCTCTTACTAGAAACTTTATCCCCCTCCCACCAGAAACTTTCTCCCCCTTCCACCAGAAAATTTCTCCCCTCCCACCAGAAACTTTCTCCCCTCCCACCAGAAACTTCCCCCTCTTTCACCAGAAACTTTCTCCTGTCATACCAGAAACTTCCTCCACTCCCAGCAGAAACTTCCTCCACTCCCACCAGAAACTTCCTCCCCTCTCACCAGAAACTTTCTCCCCTCCCACCAGAAACATTCTCCCCTCACACCAGAAACTTTCTCCCTCTCTCACCAGAAACTTTCTCCCTTCCCACCAGAAACTTTCTCCCCTCACACCAGAAACTTTTTCCCTCTCCCACCAGAAAATTTTCCCCTTCACACCAGAAACTTTCTCCTCTAACAGCTGAAACTTCCTCCCCTTCCACCAAAAACTTACTCCCCCTCTCACCAGAAACTTTTCCCCCTCACACCAGAAACTATCTCCCCTCCCACCAGAAACCTTTTCCTCCTCTGACCAGACACTTCTTCCCCCTCTCACCAGAAACTTTCTCTCTCCCACCAGAAACTTTTCCCTTTCACACCAGAAACTTTCCCCACTCACACCAGAAACTTTCTCCTCTCTCACCAGAAACTTGTCCCCTTCACAACAGAAACTTTTCCTCCTCACACCAGAAACTTTCTCCTCTCTCACCGGAAACTGCTCCTCTCACACCAGAAATTTCCTCCCCTCCCACCAGAAACTTTCTCTCCCTCTCACCAGAATCTTCTTCTCACTCTCACCATAAACTTCCTCCCGTCCCACCTGAAACTTTCTCCCCTCCCACCAGAAACTTAATCCCCTCCCACCAGAAACTTTCTCCCCCTCTCAGCAGAAACTATCTCCTCTCTCACCAGAAACTTTCTCCCTCTTTCACCAGAAACTTTCTGTTCCTCTTACCAGAAACTTTCTCCCCTCCCACCAGAAAATTTCTCCCCCTCCCATCAGAAACTTTCTCCCCTCCCACCAGAAACTTTCTCCCTCTCCCACCAGAAAATTTCTCCCTTACCCACCAGAAACATTTTCCCTCTCTCACCAGACACTTTCTCTCTCTCCCACCAGAAACTTCTCCCCTTCACAACAGAAACTTTTCCTCCTCACACCAGAAACTTTCTCCCTCTCACCAGAAACTTCTCCTCTCACACCAGAAACTTCCTCCCGTCCCACCAGAAACTTTCTGCCCTCCCACCAGAAACTTTCTTCCTCTCTCACCAGAAACATTCTCCTTTCTCACCAGAAATTTTCTCCTCTCACACCAGAAACTCCCTCCCCTCCCACCAGAAACTTTCTCCCCTCCCACCAGAAACTTTCTCCCCCTCCCACCAGAAACTTTCTCCCATCACACCAGAAATTTTTCCCCTCCCACTGGAAACTTTCTCCCCCTCACACCAGAAACTTTCCCCCCCTCACACCAAAATCTATCTCCTCTCACACCAGAAACATACTCCCCTCCCACCAGAAACTTTCTCCCTCTCCCACCAGAAACTTCTCCCCTTCACAACAGAAACTTTTCCTCCTCACACCAGAAACTTTCTCCCTCTCACCAGAAACTTCTCCTCTCACACCAGAAACTTCCTCCCGTCCCACCAGAAACTTTCTGCCCTCCCACCAGAAACTTTCTTCCTCTCTCACCAGAAACATTCTCCTTTCTCACCAGAAATTTTCTCCTCTCACACCAGAAACTCCCTCCCTTCCCACCAGAAACTTTCTCCCCTCCCACCAGAAACTTTCTCCCCCTCCCACCAGAAACTTTCTCCCATCACACCAGAAATTTTTCCCCTCCCACTGGAAACTTTCTCCCCCTCTCACCAGAAACTTTCTCCCCCTCACACCAGAAACTTTCCCCCCCTCACACCAAAATCTATCTCCTCTCACACCAGAAACATACTCCCCTCCCACCAGAAACTTTCTCCCTCTCCCACCAGAAACTTTGTCCCCTCACACCAGAAACTTTCTCCTCTCACACCAGAAACTTCCTCCCCTCCCACCAGAAACTTTCTAGCCCTGTCACCAGAAACTTTTCCCCCTCACACCAGAAACTTTCTCCCCTCCCACCAGCAACTTTCTCCCTCTCTCACCAGAAAACTTCTCCCCTCCCATCAGAAACTTTCCCCTCTCTCACCAGAAACTTTCTCCTGTCACACCCGAAACTTCCTCCACTCCCACTAGAAACTTCCTCTCCTCTCACCAAAAACTTTCTCCCCTCCCACCAGAAACATTCTCCGCTCACACCAGAAACTTTCTCCCTCTATCACCAGAAACTTTCTCCCCCCCACCAGATACTTTCTCCCCTCCAATCAGATACTTTCCTCCCCTCGCAGCAGAAACTTTCTCCCCCTCCCACCAGAAACTTTCTCTTCTCCCACCAGAATCTTTCTCCCCTTCCCAGCAGAAACTTTCTCCCCCTGTCACCAGAAACTTTTCCCCTTCACACCAGAAACGTTCTCTCCTCACACCAGAAAGTTTCTCCCCCTCTCACCAGAAACTTCTTCTTCCTCTCACCAGAAACTTTCTACCCCTCCCACCAGAAACTTTCTCCCCCTACCACCAGAAACTTTCTCCCCTCCCACCAGAAACTTTCTCTTTCTGTCACCAGAAAATTTTCTCCCTCAGACCAGAAATCTTTCTCCCCTCCCACCATAAACTTTCTCCCTCTCTCACCAGAAACTTTCTCCCCTCCCACCAGAAACTTTCTCCCCCTCCCACGAGAAACTTTTTCCCCCTCCCACCAGAAACTTCATCCCCTCTCACCAGAAACTTTCTCCCCTCCCACCAGAAAGTTTCTCCGCCTCACACCAGAAACTTTCTCCTCTCTCACCAGAAACTTTATCCTCTCACACCAGAAACTTGCTTCCCTCCCACCAGAAACTTTCTCTCCTCCAACCAGAAACTTTCTCCCCCTCCCAGCAGAAACTTCATCCCCTCTCACCAGAAACTTTCTCTTCTCTGACCAGAAACCTTCTCCCTCTCTCACCAGAAACTTTCTCCCCTCCCAGCAGAAACTTCCCCCTCTTTCACCAGAAAATTTCACCTGTCACACCAGAAACTTCCTCCACTCCCAGCAGAAACTTCCTCCACTCCCACCAGAAACTTCCTCCCCTCTCACCAGACACTTTCTCCCCTCCCACCAGAAACATTCTCCCCTCACACCAGAAACTTTCTCCTCTCTCACCGGAAACTTCTCCTCTCACACCAGAAATTTCCTCCCCTCCCACCAGAAACTTTCTCTCCCTCTCACCAGAATCTTCTTCTCACTCTCACCAGAAACTTCCTCCCGTCCCACCTGAAACTTTCTCCCCTCCCACCAGAAACTTTCTGCCCTCCCACCAGAAACTTTCTCCCCCTCTCAGCAGAAACTATCTCCTCTCTCACCAGAAACTTTCTCCCTCTTTCACCAGAAACTTTCTGTTCCTCTTACCAGAAACTTTCTCCCGTCCCACCAGAAACTTTCTCCCTCTCCCACCAGAAAATTTCTCCCTTACCCACCAGAAACATTTTCCCTCTCTCACCAGAAACTTTCTGTCTCTCCCACCAGAAACTTCTCCCCTTCACAACAGAAACTTTTCCTCCTCACACCAGAAACTTTCTCCCTCTCACCAGAAACTTCTCCTCTCACACCAGAAACTTCCTCCCGTCCCACCAGAAACTTTCTGCCCTCCCACCAGAAACTTTCTTCCTCTCTCACCAGAAACATTCTCCTTTCTCACCAGAAATTTTCTCCTCTCACACCAGAAACTCCCTCCCCTCCCACCAGAAACTTTCTCCCCTCCCACCAGAAACTTTCTCCCCCTCCCACCAGAAACTTTCTCCCCTCTCACCAGAAACTTTCTCCCCTCCCACCAGAAAGTTTCTCCCTCTCTAATCAGAAACTTTCTCCCCTCTCACCAGAAACTTTCTCCTCTCCGACCAGAAACCTTCTCCCTCTTTCACCAGAAACTTCCTCCACTCCCACCAGAATCTTTCTCCCCTCCCACCAGAAACTTTCTCCCCCTCCCACCAGAAACTTCCTCCCCTCTCACCAGAAACTTTCTCCCCTCCCACCAAAAACTTTCTCCCCCTCCCACCAGAAACTTCCTCCCCTCTCACCAGAAACTTTCTCCCCTCCCACCAGAAACTTTCTCCCTCTCTAATCAGAAACTTTCTCCCCTCTCACCAGAAACTTTCTCCTCTCCGACCAGAAACCTTCTCCCTCTCCCACCAGAAACTTCCTCCACTCCCACCAGAAACTTTCCCCCTCACACCAGAAACTTTCTCCCCTCCCAACAGAAACATTCTCCCCTCACACCAGAAACTTACTCCCTCTCTCACCAGAAACTTTCTCCCCTCCCAACAGAAACATTCTCCCCTCACACCAGAAACTTACTCCCTCTCTCACCAGAAACTTTCTCCCCTCCCAACAGAAACATTCTCCCCTCACACCAGAAACTTACTCCCCCTCTCACCAGAAACTTTTCCCCCTCACACCAGAAACTTCCTCCCCTCCCACCATAAACTTTAGCCCTCCAACCAGAAACTTTCTTCCCCTCGCACAAGAAACATCCTCCTCTCTCACCCAAAATTTTCTCTGCTACCACCAGAAATTTTCTGCCTCTCTCACCGGAAACTTTCTCCCCTCCCACCAGAAACTTTCTCCCCTCCCACCAGCAACTTTCTCCCACTCCCACCAGAAACTTTCACCCTCTCTCACCAGAAACTTTTCCCCCACACACCAGAAACTTCTTCCCCTCCCACCATAAACTTTCCTCCTCCAACAAGAAGCTTTCTTCCCCTCCCACAAGAAACATCCTCCTCTCTCAACCAAAATTTTCTCTGCTACCACCAGAAATTTTCTGCCTCTCTCACCAGAAACTTTCTTCCTCTCCCACCAGAAACTTTCTCCTCTCACACAAGAAACTTTCTCCCCTCCCACCAGAAACTTTCTCCCCCCTCACCAGAAACTTCCGCCCCCTCTCACCAGAAACATTTTCCCCCCCTCCAGAAACTTTCTCCCCTCCCACCAGAAAATTTCTCCCCCTCTCACCAGAAACTTTCTCCTTTCTCACCAGAAACTTTCTACCTTTTTCACCAGAAACTTTCTCCCCCTCACCAGAAACATTCTCCCCTCACACCAGAAACTTTCTCCCCCTCCCACCAGAAACTTTCTCCCCCCCAACAGAAACTGTCTCCCCTCCCATCAGAAACTTTCTCCCCCTCTCACCAGAAACTTTCTCTCCTCCCACCAGAAACGTTCTCCCCTCCTATCAGAAACATTCTCCCCTGCCCGCAGAAACTTTCTCCCATCCCACCAGAAACTTTCTCCCCCTCTCACCAGAAACTTTCTCCCCCTCACACCAGAAACTTTCCCCCCTCACACCAAAAAGTTTCTCCTCTCACACCAGAAACATTCTCTCCTCCCACCAGAAACTTTCTCCCTCTCCCACCAGAAACTTCCCCCTCACACCAGAAACTTTCTCCTCTCTCACCAGAAACTGTCTCCTGTCAGACCAGAAACTGCCTCCCCTCCCACTAGAACCTTTCTCCCCCTGTCACCAGAAACTTTTCCCCCTCACACCAGAAACTTGCTCACCTCACGCCAGAAAATTTCTCCCCCTTTCACCAGAAACTTCTTCCCCTCCCAACAGAAACATTCTCCCCTCCCACCAGAAACTTTCTAGCCCTCCCACCAGAAGCTTTCTCCCTCTCCCACCAGAAACTTTCTCTCTCTCCCACCAGAAACTTTCCCCCTTCACACCAGAAAATTTCCCCACTCACACCAGAAAATTTCTCCTCTCTCACCAGAAACTTTTTCCCCTCACACCAGAAACTTTCTCCACTCTCACCAGATACTTCCTCCCGTCCCAACAGAAACTTTCTGCACTCCCACCAGAAACTTTCTGCCCTCCCACCAGAAACTTCCTTCCTCTCTCACCAGAAACATTCTCCTTTCTCACCAGAAATTTTCTCCTCTCACACCAGAAACTCCCTCCCCTCCCACCAGAAACTTTCTCCCCTCCCACCAGCAACTTTCTCCCACTCCCACCAGAAACTTCCTCCCCTCTCACCAGAAACTTTCTCCCCTCCCACCAGAAACTTTCTCTCTCTCTCACCAGAAACTTTTCCCCCTCACACCAGAAACTTCCTCCCCTCCCACCAGAAACTTTCTCCCCTCCCACCAGAAGCTTTCTTCCTCTCCCACCAGAAACTTTCTCCTCTCACACGAGAAACTTTCTCCTCTCACACCAGAAACTTTCTCCCCTCCCACCAGCAACTTTCTCCCCCTCTCACCAGAAACTTCCGCCCCCTCTCACCAGAAACTTTCTCCCCTCCCACCAGAAACTTTCTCCCTCTCTAATCAGAAACTTTCTCCCCTCCCACCAGAAACTTTCTCCCTCTCTCACCAGAAACTTTTCCCTCTCACACCAGAAACTTCCTCCCTTCCCACCATAAACATTCCCCCTCCAACCAGAAACTTTCTTCCCCTCCCACAAGAAACATCCTCCTCTCTCACCCAAAATTTTCTCTGCTACCACCAGAAATTTTTTGCCTCTCTCACCAGAAACTTTCTCCCCTCCCACCAGACACTTTCTTCCTCTCCCACCAGAAACTTTCTCCTCTCACACCAGAAACTTTCTCCTCTCACACCAGAAACTTTCTCCCCTCCCACCAGAAACTTTCTCCCCCTCTCACCAGAAACTTCCACCCCCTCTCACCAGAAACTTTCTCCCCCCCTCCAGAAACTTTCTCCCCTCCCACCAGAAAATTTCTCCCCCTCTCACCAGAAACTTTCTCCTTTCTCACCAGAAACTTTCTCCCTCTTTCACCAGAAACTTTCTTCCCCTCACCAGAAACATTCTCCCCTCACACCAGAAACTTTCTCCCCCCAACAGAAACTGTCTCCCCTCCCATCAGAAATTTTCTCCCCCTCTCACCAGAAACTTTCTCCTCCTCCGACCTGAAACGTTCTCCCCTCCTATCAGAAACGTTCTCCCCCAAACAGCAGAAACTTTCTCCCATCCCACCAGAAACTTTCTCCCCTCCCACCAGAAACTTTCTCCCCCTCTCACCAGAAACTTCCACCCCCTCTCACCAGAAACTTTCTCCCCCCCTCCAGAAACTTTCTCCCCTCCCACCAGAAAATTTCTCCCCCTCTCACCAGAAACTTTCTCCTTTCTCACCAGAAACTTTCTCCCTCTTTCACCAGAAACTTTCTCCCCCTCACCAGAAACATTCTCCCCTCACACCAGAAACTTTCTCCCCCCCAACAGAAACTGTCTCCCCTCCCATCAGAAATTTTCTCCCCCTCTCACCAGAAACTTTCTCCTCCTCCCACCAGAAACATTCTCCCTCTCCCACCAGAAACTCTCTCTCTCTCCCACCAGAAACCTTCTCCCTCTCTCACCAGAAACTTTCTCCCCTCCCACCAGAAACTGTCCCCTCTCTCACCAGAAACTTTCTCCTGTCACACCCGAAACTTCATCCACTCCCACCAGAAACTTCCTCCCTTCTCACC